>NW_027261119.1:207500-226246 GCF_045791955.1 Oncorhynchus clarkii lewisi
TTAATGGAATCCTAATGGTTGGTTGATGGAATCCTAATGGTTGGTTAATGGAATCCTAATGGTTGGTTGATGGTATCCTAATGGTTGGTTGATAATATTCTAGTGGTTGGTTGATGGTATTCTAATGGTTGGTTGATGGAATCATAATGGTTGGTTGATGGAATCAAGGCCTCATGAGCTAAATGAGTCTCCATGTTTAGGCCTAGCGCAGAACACCGGTTCCGCGTCCCAAATGGCACCCTATTCCCTAAATAATGCATCCCTATTCTCTATGGGCCCTATTCAAAAGTAATGCACTATATAGGGAATAGGGTGCCATTTGGAACACATCCTGTGTGTGTACCTTTGACTATTGTCAGAGTAGTAACTTGTTAATCCTGTGTGCAGGAGGATCAGTTTGACTGTAGTCAGAGTGCTAACTTGTTATTCCTGTGTGCAGGAGGATCAGTTTGACTGTAGTCAGAGTGTTAACTTGTTATTCCTGTGTGCAGGAGGATCAGTTTGACTGTAGTCAGAGTGGTAACTTGTTATTCCTGTGTGCAGGAGGATCAGTTTGACTGTCGTCAGAGTGGTAACTTGTTATTCCTGTGTGCAGGAGGATCAGTTTGACTGTAGTCAGAGTGGTAATTTGTTAATCCTGTGTGCAGGAGGATCAGTTTGACTGTAGTCAGAGTGGTAACTTGTTAATCCTGTGTGCAGGAGGATCAGTTTGGAATGTAGTCAGAGTGGTAACTTGTTAATCCTGTGTGCAGGAGGATCAGTTTGACTGTAGTCAGAGTGGTAACTTGTTATTCCTGTGTGCAGGAGGATCAGTTTGACTGTAGTCAGAGTGGTAACCTGTTATTCCTGTGTGCAGGAGGATCAGTTTGACTGTCGTCAGAGTGGTAACTTGTGATTCCTGTGTGCAGGAGGATCAGTTTGACTGTAGTCAGAGTGGTAACTTGTTATTCCTGTGTGCAGGAGGATCAGTTTGACTGTCGTCAGAGTGGTAACTTGTTATTCCTGTGTGCAGGAGGATCAGTTTGACTGTAGTCAGAGTGGTAATTTGTTAATCCTGTGTGCAGGAGGATCAGTTTGACTGTAGTCAGAGTGGTAACTTGTTAATCCTGTGTGCAGGAGGATCAGTTTGGAATGTAGTCAGAGTGGTAACTTGTTAATCCTGTGTGCAGGAGGATCAGTTTGACTGTAGTCAGAGTGGTAACTTGTTATTCCTGTGTGCAGGAGGATCAGTTTGACTGTCGTCAGAGTGGTAACTTGTGATTTCTGTGTGCAGGAGGATCAGTTTGACTGTCGTCAGAGTGGTAACTTGTGATTCCTGTGTGCAGGAGGATCAGTTTGACTGTAGTCAGAGTGGTAACTTGTTATTCCTGTGTGCAGGAGGATCAGTTTGACTGTCGTCAGAGTGGTAACTTGTGATTTCTGTGTGCAGGAGGATCAGTTTGACTGTAGTCAGAGTGGTAACTTGTGATTTCTGTGTGCAGGAGGATCAGTTTGACTGTCGTCAGAGTGGTAACTTGTTAATCCTGTGTGCAGGAGGATCAGTTTGACTGTAGTCAGAGTGGTAACTTGTTATTCCTGTGTGCAGGAGGATCAGTTTGACTGTAGTCAGAGTGGGTAACTTGTGATTCCTGTGTGCAGGAGGATCAGTTTGACTGTCGTCAGAGTGGTAACTTGTTATTCCTGTGTGCAGGAGGATCAGTTTGACTGTCGTCAGAGTGGTAACTTGTTATTCCTGTGTGCAGGAGGATCAGTTTGACTGTAGTCAGAGTGGTAACTTGTTATTCCTGTGTGCAGGAGGATCAGTTTGACTGTAGTCAGAGTGGTAACTTGTGATTCCTGTGTGCAGGAGGATCAGTTTGACTGTCGTCAGAGTGGTAACTTGTTATTCCTGTGTGCAGGAGGATCAGTTTGACTGTCGTCAGAGTGGTAACTTGTTATTCCTGTGTGCAGGAGGATCAGTTTGACTGTAGTCAGAGTGGTAACTTGTTATTCCTGTGTGCAGGAGGATCAGTTTGACTGTAGTCAGAGTGGTAACTTGTTAATCCTGTGTGCAGGAGGATCCGTTTGACTGTCGTCAGAGTGGTAACTTGTTAATCCTGTGTGCAGGAGGATCAGTTTGAATGTAGTCAGAGTGGTAACTTGTTAATCCTGTGTGCAGGAGGATCCGTTTGACTGTCGTCAGAGTGGTAACTTGTTATTCCTGTGTGCAGGAGGATCCGTTTGACTGTAGTCAGAGTGGTAACTTGTTAATCCTGTGTGCAGGAGGATCAGTTTGACTGTAGTCAGAGTGGTAACTTGTTAATCCT
This sequence comes from Oncorhynchus clarkii lewisi, assembly GCF_045791955.1. Lineage (NCBI taxonomy): Eukaryota > Metazoa > Chordata > Actinopteri > Salmoniformes > Salmonidae > Oncorhynchus > Oncorhynchus clarkii. The sequence continues at coordinate 209,807 of NW_027261119.1, forward strand.
GTGTGCAGGAGGATCCGTTTGACTGTCGTCAGAGTGGTAACTTGTTATTCCTGTGTGCAGGAGGATCAGTTTGACTGTCGTCAGAGTGGTAACTTGTGATTCCTGTGTGCAGGAGGATCATTTTGGAATGTACGCTCTCTACAGCAAGAACAAGCCTCAGTCTGACGCTCTACTCACCAGCAACGGGAATGGATTCTTTAAGGTGCGTCTGAAACGCCTCTGGTTACTACCGTTCTAGGATCAGCTGTACTAACACCAGACCTAACCTTTAACCAATATGAAACTACTTCACAGCAACAGGCTAATTGTAAAGTTGTGTGAGCCTAACAGCATATAGGGTGCTACTAATGTATATCCACTAGTTCTACACTGAGTAACATTAGAATTCCCATTGTCAAACTTCACATAGCTACTGGACGTCTACCAATGTAGAATGGAAGAGTTGAATTGACATCAGAATTCCCATTTAGAAAAGCTATTGTACATCTGCATACAGAGTCCTACATCCCCTCTCATCCTCCTCTATGTGTGTGTCTGCTATCCAGAACAACCAGTTGGAGCCGGGTGTTAAGATGGACCTGGTGTCCTACCTGTCTGTTGGTCTGTTTTATCTTTCTGTATGTATCCTGACCTCTGACCTCTACCCTCTGACCTCTAACCTGTCTGTCTCCCCAGAACAAGCAGTTGGAGCCGGGTGTTAAGATGGACCTGGTGTCCTACCTGTCTGTTGGTCTGTTTATCTTTCTGTGTGTATCCTGACCTCTGACCTCTAACCTATCTGTCTCCCCAGAACAAGCAGTTGGAGCTGGGTGATAAGATGGACCTGGCGTCCTACCTGCTGAAGCCCATCCAGAGGATGTCTAAGTACGCCCTGCTGCTGAAGGACCTGATCAAGGAGTGTGGTCAGTCCCAGGAACAGGAGCTCTCTGACCTCCGCACCGCAGAGGAGATGGTTAAGTTCCAGCTGCGCCACGGCAACGACCTACTGGCCATGGACGCCATCCGAGGATGTGATGTAAGTCGGGGGGATGGAGCAGTAGAGTAGTAGAGTAGTAGAGTAGTAGAGCAGAGAGAGAGAGAGAGAGAGACAGAGACAGAGACAGAGAGAGAGAGAGAATTGGCCATGTAAACATATGTTCCCCATGTCAATAAAGCCTTTAAATTGAAATTGAATTGAGAGAGAGAGGGGAAATAGAAACGTACACATCATGTATAATTATTTGTTTGGAAGAAAATGTCAGAGTAAGTCATGTGAAACGTCTCCTCTGGTCTCTGCTGCTGTAGGTGAACCTGAAGGAACAGGGTCAGCTGAGGTGTCAGGATGAGTTCATCGTGTGGTGTGGCCGCAGGAAGTACCTGCGTCACGTCTTCCTGTTCGAGGACCTCATCCTCTTCAGCAAAAGCAAAAAGATTGAGGGAGGGTACGACCTGTACATCTACAAGCAGTCCTACAAGGTGACAACGACAACACGCACAGAGGGTTTTAATATGTACTATGAAGTTATGAACTATGAAGTAATATGACGTTCTACCTTAAATCATTTCAGCCAGTTGGCTAACATTATGCTATGTTGTTGTGTTCAGGCAGTGATGTTTGTATGGTTTATTGTGAGGTGTGGAACCACAGTTAGCAGGGTTCTCCACAATGGAGGCGCTACACCACTATGTTCAGTTTGCTGTGCCACCATGTGAAATCTCAAAACCACCACAGTCAGTGTTTTCCTGTAAAGGTGACTGTTTCTGGCTACTGATTCAGACGGCAGAGATAGGAATGACAGAGAGCGTGGGCGACAGCGGGCTGCGTTTCGAGATCTGGTTCCGGAGGAGGAAGTCCCAGGACACGTTCATCCTGCAGGCCGGCTCTGGAGAGGTCAAGGCCGTGTGGACAGCCATCATCGGAAAGATCCTCTGGAGGCAGGCGCTACGAAACAGGGGTGAGGAACCACGGCCACAGAGGGGGAGTCGTGGGTCATATCTGGACATGAGCTCATCATCTCTGTTGTTGTGTTATGGAACAAGTGATTCCTCTTTATCTCTTGTCTGACCTGAGGCCTGTGTTGATAACCTTCTGTACCATTCATTAAGAGGTGACATGTCTCTTGTCTGACCTGAGGCCTGTGTTGATAACATTCTGTACCATTCATTAAGAGGTGGCATGTCTCTTGCTGACCTGAGGCCTGTGTTGATAACCTTCTGTACCATTCATTAAGAGGTGGCATGTCTCTTGTCTGACCTGAGGCCTGTGTTGATAACCTTCTGTACCATTCATTAAGAGGTGGCATGTCTCTTGCTGACCTGAGGCCTGTGTTGATAACCTTCTGTACCATTCATTAAGAGGTGGCATGTCTCTTGTCTGACCTGAGGCCTGTGTTGATAACCTTCTGTACCATTCATTAAGAGTCTCTTGTCTGACCTGAGGCCTGTGTTGACAACATTCTGTACCATTCATTAAAAGGTGACATGTCTGGTTCTAGTTCAAGTCAACCTCAGGTACATCAAATGGAACCTCTCATTGTGTGTCTGATTGAGGGTCATAACGTGTTTATTCTCTTAACTACAGAGGTGCGCTTGAAAGAGATGGTTTCCATGGGGATTGGCAGCAAGCCTTTCATGGACATCAAGCCTAGTGATGCTGCCATTAGTGACCGAGCCATTGATTACATCATGAAGGGGTCAGGTGAGCTGTCGCTACGATATGTTATGATAACCTAATTTGCCTGGAAATTATTTTTATGAGGTTAGCATACAAAATCCACAAAATAAATATCTCTCTATCACTCCCTCTCACTCTCTCTCTCTCTTTCTTTGTTTCTCTCTGTTTGCTGAATGTGACTTTCAACAACATGTCTGCCAATGCAGCTGCTGATGAGAAAGGCTGATTTGTAAATGCTCTCTCTGCCAGGATAGGGGTGCGTTGTCAAGTTGACTGAATCAAAACACAACATCCCAACATCTCAGAGCACATCTCCCCTGTTCTCCTCCTTTAAACCCTTGATATGTTCTGTTCCAGCTGAAATATCCTCTCAGAGTCTACATCTACACTCCTACTCCACCAGACAGCTGTTGTGTACTGACACAGTGTCCTGTTAGCAGGAATGAGGTTGTCTGGACTTGTGTCTGTCGCAGGTGATTTGTTGCATGTCAGATATCAAAGGATGTTGAAGTTAATGCAGCAGGTGGAGTCAGAGCTGAAGTTAATGCAGCAGGTGGAGTCAAAGCTGAAGTTAAAGCAGCAGGGGGAGTCAGAGCTGAAGTTAATGCAGCAGGGGGAGTCAGAGCTGAAGTTAATGCAGCAGAGGGAGTCAGAGCTGAAGTTAATGCAGCAGGTGGAGTCAGAGCTGAAGTTAATGCAGCAGGGGGAGTCAGAGCTGAAGTTAATGCAGCCAGTGGAGTCAGAGCTGAAGTTAAAGCAGCAGGTGGAGTCAGAGCTGAAGTTAATGCAGCAGGTGGAGTCAGAGCTGAAGTTAAAGCAGCAGGTGGAGTCAGAGCTGAAGTTAATGCAGCAGGTGGAGTCAGAGCTGAAGTTAATGCAGCAGGGGGAGTCAGAGCTGAAGTTAAAGCAGCAGGGGGAGTCAGAGCTGAAGTTAAAGCAGCAGGGGGAGTCAGAGCTGAAGTTAATGCAGCAGGTGGAGTCAGAGCTGAAGTTAATGCAGCAGGTGGAGTCAGAGCTGAAGTTAATGCAGCAGGTGGAGTCAGAGCTGAAGTTAAAGCAACAGGTGGAGTCAGAGCTGAAGTTAATGCAGCAGGTGGAGTCAGAGCTGAAGTTAATGCAGCAGGTGGAGTCAGAGCTGAAGTTAATGCAGCAGGTGGAGTCAGAGCTGAAGTTAATGCAGCAGGTGGAGTCAGAGCTGAAGTTAATGCAGCAGGTGGAGTCAGAGCTGAAGTTAAAGCAGCAGAGGGAGTCAGAGCTGAAGTTTTGTGATTTTGTACACAAAGAATACAAAACAAACACAATGAACTCAAACACTAGACACAATGTAGCATCAACTCAAACACTAGACACAATGTAGCATCAACTCAAACACTAGACACAATGTAGCATCAACTCAAACACTAGACACAATGTAACATGTACAGCTCAGATAAGACAAACAAGAGGAAGAATAGGAACGTGCTCTGCATTACCCCATGCTAGACTGACTGTCTGGCTAGTGTACTGTCCTCTCCTCTAACGTTACCTCACTGACAATGTTGTGTGTATACTCTTCAGAACTGTGTTCTATGGTTGTCCGGAGTAGCCTGATACCTCCTGTATTCTGTGGTTGTCCCGGAGTAGCCTGATACCTCCTGTATTCTGTGGTTGTCCCGGAGTAGCCTGATACCTCCTGTATTCTGTGGTTGTCCCGAGTAGCCTGAAACCTCCTGTATTCTGTGGTTGTCCCGGAGTAGCCTGATACCTCCTGTATTCTGTGGTTGTCCCGGAGTAGCCTGATACCTCCTGTATTCTGTGGTTGTCCCGGAGTAGCCTCATACCTCCTTCCACGGAGACATGATCCATAGATAGAAATGTGTACAGTGAAATGTTCATGTTCTCTACCCAATCTTTCCTTCTCTCCCTCCAGAGTCCAGGACCAGGGCGTCCATCGCGGTGTCCTCCTTCGACCACTCCACGCCCTTTAAGCGGCCTCACTCCACCATCTCCAACAGTAGCACCTCCTCTTCCTCCTCCCCAGTCCTCTTCCTCACTGCTGGGCTCCCTCAACCTGCACCTGTATCCCTCGCCTGCTCACCAGCACCCCCAAGCCCACCAGCACCCCTACCCCCTGGGCAGCGTACCCTCCTTCAGCCACTGGCCCTACGACTGCATTGAGGAGGACGAGCTGGAGCAGGACACGGGCAGCCAGCCTTCTATGAGTGAGTGACAGACAGCCTTCTGTGAGTGAGTGAGTGAGTGAGTGAGTGAGTGAGTGAGTGACAGACAGCCTTCTATGAGTGAGTGACAGACAGCCTTCTGTGAGTGAGTGACAGACAGCCTTCTGTGAGTGAGTGAGTGAGTGAGTGAGTGAGTGAGTGAGTGAGTGAGTGTGTGAGTGAGTGAGTGAGTGAGTGAGTGAGTGAGTGAGTGAGTGAGTGAGTGAGTGACAGACAGACAGCCTTCTGTGAGTTATTGAGTGAGTGAGTGAGGTGAGTGAGTGAGTGAGTGAGTGAGTGAGTGAGTGAGTGAGTGAGTGAGTGAGTGAGTGAGTGACAGACAGCCTTCTGTGAGTTATTGAGTGAGTGAATGAGTGAGGTGAGTGAATAAGTGAGTGAGTGAGTGAGTGAGGTGAGTGAGTGAGTGAGTGAGTGAGTGAGTGAGTGACAGACAACCTTCTGTGAGTTATTGAGTGAGTGAGTGAGTGACTGAGTGAGTGACTGAGTGAGTGACTGAGTGACAGGCAGGCCCTAACAGGTATCCATGTCTGAATCCCAAATGGCACCCTCTTCTCTATTTAGTGCACTACATTTAACCAGAGCCCTATACGTCTTGGTCAACCGTAGTGCACTATCTAGGGAATAGGGAGCCATCTGGTATGCATCCCATGTCCTCGTCTTAAAGTGTCTTACTGTCCCTATCACATTACTAAGGATGTCTAATTCCTCTTTGAAACTGTGGTCCTGTTCCTCTCTGTCCCCCTGAAAGTCTCCCTGAAAGTCCCCCTGAAAGTCTCCCTGAAAGTCTCCCTGAAAGTCTCCCTGAAAGTCCCCCTGAAAGTCTCCCTGAAAGTCTCCCTAAACTAAATGACTATTGTATCTTCTGTGTGTTTTCCAACAGTCACAGAGAGCTCTGGGGAGACATCGTCCCAGTGTACCTCCAGTGACAGTGTGATGGGGCTGAGCAGCCTCACCCTCCCCATCCCAGGCCACGGCCGCCCCAACATCATCATCGACGCCTTACCCAGCAACTCCACTTCCTCCTTCCTGTGTTCGTCCACGCCTCCCGGCTCCTCCCACCCTCAGATGGCCCCTCCCCCAGCCCTGTTCCCTAAGGACAAGGTCCTCCAAGCCCAGGGCAGCACCTTCATCACAGCAGTGAGTAGAATGGTGGTTTTTACACATAATAGTGACATTGTGTAGACGAGTTTAAAGTAGCTAACAGACGTGGGTTCAAATACTATATGAAATCATTTCAAATAGTTCATCTGTGCTTGATTGATCATACTTAATCTGTGCTTGATTGATCATACTTAATCTGTGCTTGATTGATCATACTTAATCTGTGCTTGATTGATCTTGCTTGGTTTAATGGATTGTTAGAATAGTCCCAAGCACTTCAGGCAGACTAGAGCAAACACTCAAAGTCATTAAAATATTTCAAAAAGTATTTGAACCCAGGTTTGGTGGGTCGGTAAAATATCTCTGTTCTTGCGCTGATTGCTGAATACTCTCTGTTGAAGTGGAGTATCTTCTGAAGGTTTTTATACACTAGGACATGAAGGATTCTGTTTATTCAGAGGTTTCCTAACCCACCCACTGTCATCCAACATCATCCTGTCCAATCAGGTTTCCTATCCCACCCACTGTCATCCAACATCATCCTGTCCAATCAGGTTTCCTAACCCACCCACTGTCATCCAACATCATCCTGTCCAATCAGGTTTCCTAACCCACCCACTGTCATCCAACATCATCCTGTCCAATCAGGTTTCGTAACCCGCCCACTGTCATCCAACATCATCCTGTCCAATCAGGTTTCCTAACACGCCCACTGTCATCAACATCATCCTGTCCAATCAGGTTTCCTAACCCGCCCACTGTCATCCAACATCATCCTGTCCAATCAGGTTTCCTAACCCACCCATTGTCATCCAACATCATCCTGTCCAATCAGGTTTCCTAACCCGCCCACTGTCATCCAACATAATCCTGTCCAATCAGGTTTCCTAACCCGCCCACTGTCATCCAACATCATCCTGTCCAATCAGGTTTCCTAACCCACCCACTGTCATCCAACATCATCCTGTCCAATCAGGTTTCCTAACCCGCCACTGTCATCCAACATCATCCTGTCCAATCAGGTTTCCTAACCCGCCCACTGTCATCCAACATAATCCTGTCCAATCAGGTTTCCTAACCCGCCCACTGTCATCCAACATCATCCTGTCCAATCAGGTTTCCTAACCCGCCCACTGTCATCCAACATCATCCTGTCCAATCAGGTTTCCTAACCCACCCATTGTCATCCAACATCATCCTGTCCAATCAGGTTTCCTAACCCGCCCACTGTCATCCAACATAATCCTGTCCAATCAGGTTTCCTAACCCGCCCACTGTCATCCAACATCATCCTGTCCAATCAGGTTTCCTAACCCGCCACTGTCATCCAACATCATCCTGTCCAATCAGGTTTCCTAACCCGCCCACTGTCATCCAACATCATCCTGTCCAATCAGGTTTCCTAACCCACCCACTGTCATCCAACATCATCCTGTCCAATCAGGTTTCCTAACCCGCCCACTGTCATCCAACATCATCCTGTCCAATCAGGTTTCCTAACCCGCCCACTGTCATCCAACATCATCCTGTCCAATCAGGTTTCCTAACCCGCCCACTGTCATCCAACATCATCCTGTCCAATCAGGTTTCCTAACCCGCCCACTGTCATCCAACATCATCCTGTCCAATCAGGTTTCCTAACCCGCCCACTGTCATCCAACATCATCCTGTCCAATCAGGTTTCCTAACCCGCCCACTGTCATCCAACATCATCCTGTCCAATCAGGTTTCCTAACCCGCCCACTGTCATCCAACATCATCCTGTCCAATCAGTCATGTCATTCCAGTGGAGTGAAGAGTAAACATTGCAGCCATTGGCTCTCCCTGGTTTCTCTCTCACCAGCATTTTGTGTGTTGTTTTGTTTTTGCCAGAGCAAGACCTCTCATATTACAATAGGCCTCTCTACAGTGGTCTGACTCACAGAGAGAGAGAGAGAGGGGGCTGTTTAGCTCAGTAAGTAATTGGGTCTGGCCAGAGTGAGCGTGGTCTGTGTCGTGGTGTTCTGTTTGGTTCACAGCCTTATTAACAACTGTGGGGATCTCCCTCTGTCCGTACCATGAATACAAATCTGTGTGCAAACATGCTTTGTGTGCGTGTGTGCGTGTGTGTGTGCGTGTGCATGTGCGTGTGTGTGTGTGTGTGTGTGTGTGTGTGCATGGCAGTGTCCTGCTAGGGTTAAATGACTGCTGTGTTGGTCCAGGAGTTTCCCCTGACCATGTGACCTGACCAGTTCACACTCCGTGTCCTAGTGATGGATGATTTGTTGTGTCAAGCTTTTGGGTTCTCTGGTCCGTCTCTGGTCTCTGGTCTCTGGTCTCTGGTTTCATGTCTCAGGTCTCAGGTTTCAGGTCTCATGCCTCAGGTCTCAGGTCTCATGTCTCATGTCTCATGTCTCAGGTCTCATGTCTCAGGTCTCAGGTCTCTGGTCTCTGGTCTCATGTCTCATGTCTCAGGTCTCAGGTCTCAGGTCTCAGGTCTCTGGTCTCTGGTCTCATGTCTCATGTCTCATGTCTCAGGTCTCATGTCTCATGTCTCAGGTCTCTCTTAGTCTCTGGTCTCAGGTCTCAGGTCTCTGGTCATGGTCTCATGTTTCAGGTCTCTGGTCTCTGGTCTCTGGTCTCATGTCTCAGGTCTCATGTCTCTGGTCTCTGGGTCTGGTCTCATGAGACATGAGACATGAGACATGAGACTAGAGACTAGAGACATGAGACTAGAGACTAGAGACTAGAGACTAGAGACTAGAGACCAGAGACCAGAGACCAGAGACCAGAGACATGAGGTCTCTGGTCTCTGGTCTCTGGTCTCTGGTCTCATGTCTCATGTCTCATGCTCCTCTGTGTGCTTCTGCCATGTGTGCTCTAGCATGTTACATAGCTGTATGTTTGCTCTGCTTTTGTTGGCGTTGTTGATGCACGGTCATCATGTTAAAAGGTTCAGTTGTTGTTTATACCTCAGCTCAGCAGCTAGGGGGCAGCAGATCATTGGTGATCGGTTCACTTGTTGTTCATACCTCAGCTCAGCAGCTAGGGGGCAGCAGATCATTGGTGCAGAAATCTGTTATAATAAAAAGTTATGACAGTACTACATTGTAATCGTCTACTCTTACAGTCATAAGACGTCAAAGGAGCCTAATCAATAGATGTACAGTCTAGATGTTAGACAGTCATGTTAAATCAACCTTTCTCTAGCTCAGTAGTAACCAGTTGGGGTTGGACATTTACAATGTTTGACAGTTTGTAAATCCTTTTTGTTAACCCTGTCAATGTGTCTTCCTCTTCTAGCTGTGATGCCACTGCACTGAGAACTGGTGTTACGGAGGATCAGTAAGGACTTGAGTGAGGAAGCTATCCTGTTAAGCATGCTCAGTGACGCCTGTAACACTGGGCACTCTACTGTGTCTCTACTGGACTCTACTGTGTCTCTACTGGATTCTACTGTGTCTCTACTGGACTCTACTGTGTCTCTATTGGACTCTACTGGTCTCTACTGGACTCTACTGTGCCTCTACTGGTCTCTACTGTGTCTCTACTGGACTCTACTGTGTCTCTACTGGATTCTACTGTGTCTCTACTGGACTCTACTGTGTCTCTACTGGACTCTACTGTGTCTCTATTGGACTCTACTGGTCTCTACTGGACTCTACTGTGCCTCTACTGGTCTCTACTGTGTCTCTACTGGACTCTACTGAACTACTGGACTCTACTGTGTCTCTACTTGTCTCTACTGTGTATCCACTGGACTCTACTGGACTACTGGTCTCTACTGGACTCTACTGGACTCTACTGGTATCTACTGGACTCTACTGGACTCTACTGGACTACTGGTCTCCACTCTGTCTCCACTGGACTCCACTGGACTCTACTGGTATCTACTGGACTCTACTGGACTCTACTGGTATCTACTTGACTCTACTGGACTCTACTGGACTACTGGTCTCCACTCTGTCTCCACTGGACTCTACTGTGTCTTGACTGGACTCTACTGGTCTCCACTCTGTCTCCACTGGACTCTACTGTGTGTTGACTGGACTCTACTGGATTCTACTGGTCTCTCTGGACTCTACTGTGTCTTGACTGGACTCTACTGGACTCTACTGTGTATCTACTGGACTACTGTGCCTCTACTGGTCTCTACTGGACTCTACTGGTCTCTACTGTGTCTCTACTGGTCTCTACTGGACTCTACTGGACTACTGGACTCTTGACTGGACTCTTGACTGGACTCTACTGTGTCTCTACTGTGTCTCTACTGGACTCTACTGGTCTCTACTGGACTCTACTGGTCTTTACTGTCTCTACTGGACTCTTGACTGGACTCTACTGGATTCTGAAAACAACAGACACATAACAGACCACTATGACAATAGACACATAGCAAACCACTCCGACAACAGACACACAACAGACCACTATGACAACAGACCACTCTGACAGCAACAGACACTCGTCGTTGAGACCGATGGCCTTTGGCATTTCAGAACGATGTGTTGAAAATGTAACATTGCTATGTATGCAGTACTTAAAGAAATAGTTTCACCAATGCTGGTACGTCGCGTTCTGACTGTATATGTGTTTTAATGAACTAGATATGTATCACTGTTTATAATGTAGAATATTTGTTTTATTATGTCTTATTCAAGGAAGCAAACAGATGGAAAGTACTCAGCAGACAGCCAGACAGACGCTAGTGGGGATTCACTACCAGCTATTCAGCAGACAGCCAGACAGACGCTAGTGGGGATTCACTACCAGCTATTCAGCAGACAGCCAGACAGACGCTAGTGGGGATTCACTACCAGCTATTCAGCAGACAGCCAGACAGACGCTAGTGGGGATTCACTACCAGATATTCAGCAGACAGCCAGACAGACGCTAGTGGGGATTCACTACCAGATATTCAGCAGACAGCCAGACAGACGCTAGTGGGGATTCACTACCAACTATTCAGCAGACAGCCAGACAGACGCTAGTGGGGATTCACTACCAGCTATTCAGCAGACAGTCAGACAGACGCTAGTGGGGATTCACTACCAGCTATTCAGCAGACAGCCAGACAGACGCTAGTGGGGATTCACTACCAGCTATTCAGCAGACAGCCAGACAGACGCTAGTGGGGATTCACTACCAGCTATTCAGCAGACAGCCAGACAGACGCTAGTGGGGATTCACTACCAGCTATTCAGCAGACAGCCAGACAGACGCTAGTGGGGATTCACTACCAGCTATTCAGCAGACAGCCAGACAGACGCTAGTGGGGATTCACTACCAGCTATTCAGCAGACAGCCAGACAGACGCTAGTGGGGATTCACTACCAGCTATTCAGCAGACAGCCAGACAGACGCTAGTGGGGATTCACTACCAGCTATTCAGCAGACAGCCAGACAGACGCTAGTGGGGATTCACTACCAGCTATTCAGCAGACAGCCAGACAGACGCTAGTGGGGATTCACTACCAGCTATTCAGCAGACAGCCAGACAGACGCTAGTGGGGATTCACTACCAGCTATTCAGCAGACAGCCAGACAGACGCTAGTGGGGATTCACTACCAGCTATTCTGTTAATTAACGCCTCCATCACACCGACAGTATCACTGCATTTTGGTCCACCAGAAGTACATTCATTTCCAATGAAAAGCTGCGTTTGTCCTGCAGCATTGCGTTGCCGAGGCAGTTGCAGTGCGTTCTGTGTGATGCGTTGGATTTATAGAACTTAGTCAAACTTATGCATCAAACTGTATGTGTAGTCGGCTGGAGAAAGCAGAAAGCAGAAAGGTGTTGAACTTTTGTTACTTTTGTTCACCACATATCCAGATGATGCTGCGTAACATTTTGCGCAATGACGCTGTCGGTGTGACCGAGGCGCCAGAACAAGGGACATTTCCCTGTCTCTCTGGCTGTTCTTATCGTTACCAGTACTATGTGTCTCTCTGGCTGTTCTTATCGTTACCAGTACTATGTGTCTCTCTGGCTGTTCTTATCGTTACCAGTACTATGTGTCTGTCTGGCTGTTCTTATTGTTACCAGTACTATGTGTCTCTGGCTGTTCTTATCGTTACCAGTACTATGTGTCTCTGGCTGTTCTTATCGTTACCAGTACTATGTGTCTCTGGCTGTTCTTATCGTTACCAGTACTATGTGTCTCTCTGGCTGTTCTTATCGTTACCAGTACTATGTATCTCTCTGGCTGTTCTTATCGTTACCAGTACTATGTGTCTCTGGCTGTTCTTATCGTTACCAGTACTATGTGTCTCTCTGGCTGTTCTTATCGTTACCAGTACTATGTGTCTCTCTGGCTGTTCTTATCGTTACCAGTACTATGTGTCTCTCTGTACAGAGTATTAAACAGGATATTAAAAAGCTCTTTAATGTTTAGCACCACAGCTACATCTGACATGATATTACTTCGGCTTTTTCCCAATGCCTAATATGGACATGATTTTTACTCAAACAACAATTACAGTGTTTGAAGCGAGCAAGACAAAGCCCTCTCTCTGGATACCAGTCTGTTAGATGACCAAATGTGAGCAGTTGAAAACAACAACAACATAGGGGGCTTTGTTTCGAAAATGTCTCTGTTTCAAACTGTCAACTGGTAGGCTTAAGCTATGTACTGATGCTGTCAGCCTTTACAGTTAGCGCCTAAAGCTACTGCTAGATACAGACACACTCTAATCATTAACCACAAACAGACCCCTGCAAACACACACACTGAGATAGATAGAGTCACACAGGAAGAACTGATACTGGTTGAAATAGGGAACAACAAACCAATGAGGAGGCAACGCTAATGAAGAATGGTTGCCTCGACACCTCCGAGAACACAATATGTCCGTGTCCCAAATGGCACCCTATTCCCTACATTGTTGTGCACTACCCTGCCCTGGTCAGAAGTTATGCACTAAATAGGGAATAGGGTGCCATTTGGGACGCATTCTAGTTTTGACCACAAGACTGTTGTTCTCAGTCTGAGTGGAGTGTGTAGCTACACTGTGTGTGTGCGTGCATGCGTGCGTGCGTGCATGTGTGTGTAGCTACGCAGCAGAGTTAGACCACAACCAGCCTGGTCAGAAAGAACCACACAGACAGGACTCGTAGCAGGCAGGCAGGCAGGCAGGCAGGCAATCACCGAGGTTGAGACAGTACTCTAAAACCCACAGATGGGTGTAGGGGCGGTGAGTCCTCATCAAGCCCCTTGATGAGGACTCACCGCTGGCCTACATAGGCTGGATAGTGGGTAAAGATATCTGAGGCTGCTGTACTTTCTCATACATTGAGGCACATACTGATGGTCAAAGCTAAACAGTTTTTAGAGTACTCTCTATCCCGGAAATGCAGATGTTAGTTCATTTACAATCAAGTAGAGACGACATTATAATGATAAGTCCCTTTACTGCGGCGCTGCCCTTTGACACAGCATATCTTCCCCCATTGTCTTCCTCGCTCACTATCATTTCATTTTTTAAACGTCAATATATTTGGATGTGGTCGTCCATGAACAGCTGGCAGACAGATAACAGGTCACAGTGAATGGCTGCGTTTGGCTCCCCGGATCCAGAAGGAGAGGACAGCAGAGAGGGTCACCTCCATGACCAACACACAGAGCATCAGCACCTCCAGCTGTTACAGAAACACAAACAGGCATAAGAAAAGTGTCAGGGACAGACCTTCATCAAGCAGGATGCTGCCACATCCCATTACTACACTACGGCAACTTTGATGAGAAAAAACTATCTACTTTTAGAACAAATTACCTTTATATGATGTTGAACATTGGGATTCCAGGTAGGCATGTCCATGCCCAAGTCAACGCATATCAACACTCCTCCAACTACTGCTACGACCATGCTGCCGATGTTGACACACAGGCAGACCTACCGGTTCATAAGACAGAGTGTTACATGGATCTTCTACTATCGGCTAAAGTGTGTTAACATGAAATAAAACTCATCAAAGCCAAGGATTCAATCAAGGTTTGTAGTAAATCTAGTCTAATTTAAACATGAATATCAGAACAGTCAATGTATTAACAAATGTTTTCATCTTTAATCAATTAAAAGATTTAACTCCTTGCTGATCTGTTGTTTTTTAGTTTGTAATTTTGTCTGTATCCCAATGTACATTTTATGGTGTAAAGGTTTTCTAATCTAAACTAATCTATTTTAATCTAATCTACCCAGGGGGCAAAACTGGTTCCAATGCAGGCGATTATGACGTTAATCTGGTTGTCGTTCAACCTGTTTTGCCCGCTGGGTATTTCTGCATTTGACTCACAGGTAAAACTATTGACTCACAGGTAAAACTATTGACTCACAGGTAAAACTATTGACTCACAGGTAAAACTATTGACTCACAGGTAAAACTATTGACTCACAGGTAAAACTATTGACTCACAGGTAAAACTATTGACTCACAGGTAAAACTATTGACTCACAGGTAAAACTATTGACTCACAGGTAAAACTATTGACTCACAGGTAAAACTATTGACTCACAGGTAAAACTATTGACTCACAGGTAATAGTCTGGGGAATTTGAACAACAGGTTGGATAACAACCCAGCGATGAAGAACTGAGGAGAGAGAAGAGAAGGATCACATTTAATGGTCCTCACATTGACAGCAATTATCAATAGGTTTTATAAGTGCGCTAATCAATATTTTACTATTGCTTAATGAACAGAAATTTAGCTGAACAGTTTTTTACTAATTGATTTGACTTAATTGCTTAAATTATAATTTAGTGATAGTTACATGATCAAGCAAAATCACACACTTAAATGAGAATATGACATTCAGAATTTCGTGTAAACATATTCACCCTTAAATTACAGTCAATGCTATTGAATTGTGGGTAAAAACAATATATGCATCCAACAAGCTGTGAATTTGACGCCAGAGGAGTACTCTTGAAAACCTTCATCAGAAGACTTTCAGTATTTCCAAAGGGATCCTCGACGTTTAAACAAATAAGATGTAGCGATTAAAAGACAATGCTACCGCTACTCACTAGTAGTCCCGTGAAGGGCGCCACTCTGAACGTGGTTAAAAGGGACTGGCTCGCATCCCGAGTGGCAGCAAACACAACTCCTACTGCAACACTGAGTAGACCGCTCGTCATCTGCAAAGACTGTTGCAAACACAAACCCTCACAAATTAACCTTTGAAAATGATCATCCATAAATATATTTTCTGTGAAATGCATCACTAGAAGCAAGACCAGTCTAACTAAACATACACTTCTTTAAATTCATATATATTAATATATTTATATAGTTACACAGTCCTGTCATATATTTATATAGTTACACAGTCCTGTCATATATTTATATAGTTACACAGTCCTGTCATATATTTATATAGTTACACAGTCCTGTCATATATGTATATAGTTACACAGTCCTGTCATATATGTATATAGTTACACAGTCCTGTCATATATGTATATAGTTACACAGTCCTGTCATATATTTATATAGTTACACAGCCCTGTCATATATTTATATAGTTACACAGTCCTGTCATATATTTATATAGTTACACAGTCCTGTCATATATTTATATAGTTACACAGTCCTGTCATATATTTATATAGTTACACAGTCCTGTCATATATGTATATAGTTACACAGTCCTGTCATATATGTATATAGTTACACAGTCCTGTCATATATTTATATAGTTACACAGCCCTGTCATATATTTATATAGTTAACTGTTACACAGTCCTGTCATATATTTACATAGTTAACTGTTACACAGCCCTGTCATATATTTACATAGTTAACTGTTACACAGCCCTGTCATATATTTATATAGTTAGCTGTTACACAGCCCTGTCATATATTTATATAGTTAACTGTTACACAGTCCTGTAATATATTTATATAGTTAACTGTTACACAGTCCTGTCATATATTTATATAGTTACACAGTCCTGTCATATATTTATATAGTTAACTGTTACACAGTCCTGTAATATATTTATATAGTTACACAGTCCTGTCATATATTTATATAGTTACACAGTCCTGTCATATATTTATATAGTTAACTGTTACACAGTCCTGTCATATATTTATATAGTTACACAGTCCTGTCATATATTTATATAGTTACACAGTCCTGTCATATATTTATATAGTTAACTGTTACACAGTCCTGTCATATATTTATATAGTTACACAGTCCTGTCATATATTTATATAGTTAGCTGTTACACAGTCCTGTAATATATTTATATAGTTACACAGTCCTGTCATATATTTATATAGTTACACAGTCCTGTCATATATTTATATAGTTAACTGTTACACAGTCCTGTCATATATTTATATAGTTACACAGTCCTGTAATATATTTATATAGTTAACTGTTACACAGTCCTGTCATATATTTATATAGTTACACAGTCCTGTCATATATTTATATAGTTAACTGTTACACAGTCCTGTCATATATTTATATAGTT
>NW_027261120.1:0-117680 GCF_045791955.1 Oncorhynchus clarkii lewisi
ACCAGGCAAAGTAAATTGAGTGCAGCCCAAGTATTTGAAAGTGTTTGACCCCAGGCCCCCTTGAAACCTCTTCAACCTCTGCTTTCGACCCAGAGTCCTTGACTCCTTGAGTAAAGGTTACAGAGTAGGCCATGTGGCTCCAGGGTGAAGGTAGTAGTGGGATATAGATCCCGAAGCCAACTACAGCCATGTAGCTGTATATTGTCCATCCCACCAGCTGGAAGGAGTGAGGGGGACAGGCCCAGCCGTTAACCCTGGAGAGAGATGCCGTCGAGGGGGTCACCAGCTCATTCCTGCTGCTGCCGCGTGCAGGGGCCGTCCGCCTCAGCCCCCGCCCAAAACAGCTCATCTGGAACACAGAAGACAGCGACACATAGGATCAAGGTCCTATGTTTGAACTTGCAACCTTCCGGTTACTAGTCCAACGCTCTAACCACTAGGCTACCCTGCCGCCCCATTCAGTGCACTACTTTAAACCAGGACCCATAGTGCTCTGTCTGTAGTGCACTATATAGAGACAAGTGTGCCATTTGGGACACATCCCAGGCATTTCTCCTGAACACAATACCTGACCAGGAAAACCTCTGGTTATAGACTATGGTGCCTAGGACCCTGGTTATAGTCTATGATGATTAGGACCCTGGTAATAGACTATGATGACTAGGACCCTGGTTATAGACTATGATGACTAGGACCCTGGTTATAGACTATGGTGCCTAGGACCCTGGTTATAGACTATGATGACTAGGACCCTGGTTATAGACCCTGGTTATAGACTATGCTGACTAGGACCCTGGTTTTGACTATGCTGACTAGGACCCTGGTTATAGACTATGATGACTAGGACCCTGGTTATAGACTATGATGACTAGGACACTGGTTATAGACTATGCTGACTAGGACCCTGGTTTTGACTATGCTGACTAGGACCCTGGTTATAGACTACAACCCTGGTTATACTACAACCCTGGTTATAGGCTACAACCCTGGTTATAGTCTATGATGACTAGGACCCTGGTTATAGACTAGAACCCTGGTTATAGACTACAACCCTGGTTATAGGCTACAACCCTGGTTATAGTCTATGATGACTAGGACCCTGGTTATAGACTATGATGACTAGGACCCTGGTTATAGACTATGATGACTAGGACCCTGGTTATAGACTATATTGACTAGGACCCTGGTTTGGTTATAGACTATGATGACTTGGACCCTGGTTATAGACTATGCTGACTAGGACCCTGGTTATAGACTATGATGACTAGGACCCTGGTTATAGACTATATTGACTAGGACCCTGGTTTGGTTATAGACTATGATGACTTGGACCCTGGTTATAGACTATGATGACTAGGACCCTGGTTATAGACTATGATGACTAGGACCCTGGTTATAGACTATGATGACTAGGACCCTGGTTATAGACTATGATGACTAGGACCCTGGTTATAGACTATGCTGACTAGGACCCTGGTTATAGACTATGATGACTAGGACCCTGGTTATAGACTATATTGACTAGGACCCTGGTTTGGTTATAGACTATGATGACTTGGACCCTGGTTATAGACTATGATGACTAGGACCCTGGTTATAGACTATGCTGACTAGGACCCTGGTTATAGACTATGATGACTAGGACCCTGGTTATAGACTATATTGACTAGGACCCTGGTTTGGTTATAGACTATGATGACTAGGACCCTGGTTATAGTCTATGATGACTAGAACCCTGGTTATAGACTATAATGACTAGGACCCTGGTTATAGACTATAATGACTAGGACCCTGGTTATAAACTATAATGACTAGGACCCTGGTTATAGACTATGATGACTAGGACCCTGGTTATAGACTATGATGACTAGGACCCTGGTTATAGACTATATTGACTAGGACCCTGGTTTGGTTATAGACTATGATAACTAGGACCCTGGTTATAGTCTATGATAACTAGGACCCTGGTTATAGACTATGATGACTAGGACCCTGGTTATAGACTATGCTGACTAGGACCCTGGTTTTGACTATGCTGACTAGGACCCTGGTTATAGACTACAACCCTGGTTATACTACAACCCTGGTTATAGGCTACAACCCTGGTTATAGTCTATGATGACTAGGACCCTGGTTATAGACTAGAACCCTGGTTATAGACTACAACCCTGGTTATAGGCTACAACCCTGGTTATAGTCTATGATGACTAGGACCCTGGTTATAGACTATGATGACTAGGACCCTGGTTATAGACTATGATGACTAGGACCCTGGTTATAGACTATATTGACTAGGACCCTGGTTTGGTTATAGACTATGATGACTTGGACCCTGGTTATAGACTATGATGACTAGGACCCTGGTTATAGACTATGCTGACTAGGACCCTGGTTATAGACTATGATGACTAGGACCCTGGTTATAGACTATATTGACTAGGACCCTGGTTTGGTTATAGACTATGATGACTAGGACCCTGGTTATAGTCTATGATGACTAGGACCCTGGTTATAGACTATGATGACTAGGACCCTGGTTATAGACTATGATGACTAGGACCCTGGTTATAGACTATATTGACTAGGACCCTGGTTTGGTTATAGACTATGATGACTTGGACCCTGGTTATAGACTATGATGACTAGGACCCTGGTTATAGACTGTGCTGACTAGGACCCTGGTTATAGACTATATTGACTAGGACCCTGGTTTGGTTATAGACTATGATGACTAGGACCCTGGTTATAGTCTATGATGACTAGGACCCTGGTTATAGACTATAATGACTAGGACCCTGGTTATAGACTATAATGACTAGGACCCTGGTTATAGACTATAATGACTAGGACCCTGGTTATAAACTATAATGACTAGGACCCTGGTTATAGACTATGATGACTAGGACCCTGGTTATAGACTATGATGACTAGGACCCTGGTTATAGACTATATTGACTAGGACCCTGGTTTGGTTATAGACTATGATAACTAGGACCCTGGTTATAGTCTATGATGACTAGGACCCTGGTTATAGACTATAATGACTAGGACCCTGGTTATAGACTATAATGACTAGGACCCTGGTTATAGACTATAATGACTAGGACCCTGGTTATAGACTATAATGACTAGGACCCTGGTTATAGACTATGATGACTAGGACCCTGGTTATAGACTATGATGACTAGGACCCTGGTTATAGACTATATTGACTGGGACCCTGGTTTGGTTATAGACTATGATAACTAGGACCCTGGTTATAGTCTATGATGACTAGGATCCAAAGTTCTTCATTTTTTGTGTCAAATGACCAAGGACAACTTGCCCCCCCCCCCCCTTCCATCATCACACCAAAAGTGAAAGGATGTTTTGTGTCTCTTTTAGAATGCATGATGCCACACTTGGTAGGCTGCGGTTACATTTGCCAGGGAAATTAGTTGAGTTGGAGCATGACGGCATCGTTACCATCCCCCACAACCATCCTGTATTAACAGCTTTTCTCACAGTGTCCATAGCGGTTCAGCATAATATCTAAACACTCTGGGCCGACGTCCCAAATGGCACCCGATTCCCTATATATTACACTATTTCTGACCAGGACCAATAGCGCTCTAGTCGAGTGTAGTGCCCTATATAAAGAACAGGGTGCCGTTTGGGACGGACACAACTGTGGTCATAATATCCAACCCTTCTGGACGGTTTTGGTTAAGATGAAAACAAATCTACTTCCTTTTCTTTGGACTATCGGGTTTTTAAAAACAGAAGTTCGTTTCACAAGGAGGATATTGCTTTGAGCAGTCAGGCAGGCACAACATTTTAACCTTTCCCAATCAAAGCTGAACTTTTTCTATGACATTTACGCGGACAAACTCCTCCTATGCCACGATGTTTCTATCGTTATATCTGACTTAAAATGGTCCCTTCCTCGTCTTACCTTCTCCACTAAGCTGTCAAAATCATAATGACCTTTCTCTTTATTCTCAAAATTCAATTGTCAGAATGTTAGTGCATGAAAAATGATGATGCTGTAGAGCTAATCGTTTTGTCGTCATCTTAAATTTGGCACACCTGGGCATTGAGCCAGCGCTTTGACATGGGCGTATGATCCTGTCTGCCTCCTGAGTTCATTGACAGGGGTTGAAATTCAGTTGCCTAGCAAATTCAGTAATAAATCCCTGTGGTGTATTCATTAAGCGCCATACGGAAGAAAATGTACTGAAACTGGGAAAGACTAGTCTGGACTAAACCCTCGTTTTCGTTTGCAGTTGCAAAACGTTTTGCTCCGGTGTGGACTAATGAATAGGACCCAGGCTTCTTATTTGCGCTCCTGCCAATCGGATGGTTTCTCCGACTACACTGTTTTGCTAGGCAAATAATGTAGCCCTAGTTCCCACAATAGTTGAAACATAAATCGAGACAGGAAAATGTATAGTGAGTCAAATGGCTTTAATATATAGAAGCCATAACAAAATGCACCAACCGGACGTTAAACTGCGAATGTTCCATGATGCGTTTTGTTTTCATCATCTGTCAGTCACACACTCAACAACGCTAGCAAACACCACAATCAGAACTAACCATTTTCCAAAACACCAACGTGCACAGCTGCAAACATAAAATACATACACTGATTATACACATATCATAACACATCAAATAAGCTATTGAAGTGTACCTTTTTACATCTGTAAAGTGTATTCAAAATTATTAGAAAATTACTTACTTTTGTCGGATGGCGTTCAAAAACGAAAAGCACACTGTGATGACAAAAATAAATATTAGCTCAAATTAAGAAGCATAATTCACCGTCTTGATTGCCCATAATTGTTTGTTTTACCCAATCAGTCGGACTTTTGTCTCAGCTACAGTCTCTTGCCAAAACGCAAAAGCGCACTGAATCAATTGGTCAGGCAACAATTAGGAAGGCTACTAGGCTATATAAAATGTAACGTACGTAAGTCCATAGTAAGATCCATATCAAAGGAACTCGCACGGTGCGTGTCAGTCAATCATCATAACTTGGAGAACTTATCTCGCGGTGCGACCACTGCTATGGAAACTGGCCTTGGAGAAACGCGCATGCCCCGTACACGGTCATAATAGAACTCCCTCTAAAAGGATGCCTTTTAACCAGGCTGACTGCACAACCAAGTTTGAGTATTTTGCATACCTAAAACATTATACTTTTTTAAATAAAAATGAAATATGTGTGTAACTCTAGCCCTATGACCTCGGCATTGCATCCAACTTCATGTAGCCGTAATTAGGGAGATTCCTTTCCATGACTTGTTTGTTTCTTTTGGAGCAATTGACTTTACAGTTATTATGCTACACCATTTATAGCCTCCACAGAATAACGGGAACTGAAACCAGGTAGGACATACTATGTCAGTGAAACTTCTGCTTTCTTAACAGACTCCTACACATACTTTAAAGCTTGCATCCTAAATGGATCCCTGTTCCCTTTATAGTGCACTTTGTGCCAGGGCCCATTTGGGATGCAGCCTTTAAAGTATGTGTAGGAGTCTGTTCCAGTTCATCCCAAAGGTGTTCGATGGGGTTGAGATTTCCCTTCACTGGATCTAAGGAGCCTTGCCAGAACCATGAAAAACAGCCCCAGGCCATTATTCCTCCTCCACCAAACTTTACAGTTGGCACTATGCATTGGGGCAGGTAGGGCTCTCCTTGGCATCCGCCAAACCCAGATTCGTCTGTCGGACTGCCAGATCGTGAAGCGTGATTCATCACTCAAGAGAACGCATTTCCACTGCTCCAGAGTCCAATGGCGGCGAGCTTTACACCACTCCAGCCGATGCTTGGCATTGCGCATGGTGATATCAGGCTTGTGTGCGGCTGCTCGGCCATGGAAAACCATTTCTTGAAGCTCCTGACAAACAGTTCTTGTGCTGATGTTGCTTCCAGGGGCAGTTTGAAACTCAGTAATGAGTTTTACAACCGAGGACAGATGATTTTTATGCCCTACACACTTCAGCACTCAGTTGTCCCGTTCTGTGAGCTTGTGTGGCCTACGACTTCGCGGCTGAGCCGTTGTTGCTACTAGATGTTTCCACTTCACAATAACAGCTCTTACAGTTGACCGGGCCAGCTCTAGCAGGGCAGAAATTTGACAAACTGACTTGTTGGAAAGGTGGCATCCTATGACGGTGCCACCTTGAAAGTCACTGAGCTCTTCAGTAAGGCCATTCTACTGCCAATGTTTGTCTATGGAGATTGCATGGCTGTGAGCTCGATTTTATACACCTGTCAGCAATGGGTGTGGCTGAAATAGCTGAATCCACTAATTTGATGGGCTGTCCACATACATACTTTTGTATATATAGTGTATATTGTTCCTTTGTACCCTGTTTCTTACCTGTCCCTAATGGTCTGAATGAACCCTTTTCATAACTTGATGGGCATAAACCAGCACAGACCTACTAACAACATTGACATTCATTTCAGTGTGATGTTTCGAACTCAACATTACATAGTCTCTTTCCTCACAGCCACAGAGGTACAGTGGCTGTGAGAAGAGACGGAACATTGTGACGGAACAACTGTGTTACCTTTCCATGAATACAAGAGTCCATTCTAGAATTGTCCTTAAATAGAACACAGTCCAGCTAAAACTGGTGGGTTGGACATGTAGCTTAGCAACAATAGCTCTTGGGTGGCCTGTAAGAGACTCCACTCCAACATGCTTGTTCCTTTTCTCTCTAACAGTGGGCAGCCATGTAAACACAGGGACCAGTCCTTTTCTCTCTAACAGTGGGCAGCCATGTAAACACAGGGACCAGTCCTTTTCTCTCTAACAGTGGGCAGCCATGTAAACACAGGGACCAGTCCTTTTCTCTCTAACAGTGGGCAGCCATGTAAACACAGGGACCAGTCCTTTTCTCTCTAACAGTGGGCAGCCATGTAAACACAGGGACCAGTCCTTTTCTCTCTAACAGTGGGCAGCCATGTAAACACAGGGACCAGTCCTTTTCTATCTAACAGTGGGCAGCCATGTAAACACAGGGACCAGTCCTTTTCTCTCTAACAGTGGGCAGTCATGTAAACACAGGGACCAGTCCTTTTCTCTCTAACAGTGGGCAGCCATGTAAACACAGGGACCAGTCCTTTTCTCTCTAACAGTGGGCAGCCATGTAAACACAGGGACCAGTCCTTTTCTCTCTAACAGTGGGCAGCCATGTAAACACAGGGACCAGTCCTTTTCTCACTAACAGTGGGCAGCCATGTAAACACAGGGACAAGTCCTTTTCTCACTAACAGTGGGCAGCCATGTAAACACAGGGTCCTTTTCACAGCGGACCAACACAACCCGCGTGATAACATCCTTTATGAGAGGAGGACTTCACAAGGAGGAAAGTTGGTAGGCTCCTGGGGCCTTATTATATATCAAGTGTCTCAGAGTAAAAGACTGCTGATTTAGGATCAGTTTAGCCATTTAGATAACAATGAACAGGATTACATGGACAGGGGGGAGTCTGATCCTAGATCAGCACTGAGATGGTTGATACATATGGTCCCTGAGCTTATTTTTAACCTTTATTTATCCTTTATTTAACTAGGCAAGTAGATACGAACAAATCCATATTTACAAAGACAGCCTTCCCCGGCCAAACCCTCCCCTAAGCCGGACAACACTGGGCCAATTGTGCACTGTCCTATGGGACTCCCAAATTACGGCCGGTTGTGATACCGCCCGGGATCGAACCAGGGTCTGTAGTAATGCCTTAGACCGCTGAGCCACCCGGGAGCCCATTTATACTGCTCTGATATCTGCCCTCTTGAAAAGTACGAGATCAGACTCCACTGTATCATATCAATCCCTGAAGTGCCCAAACCATTTAAAGGAAAACGAATGACTGTGAGTACTGTGTAAAAACACAACCTGATGACACAGTACTGTGTAAAAACACAACCTGATGACACAGTACTGTGTAAAAACACAACCTGATGACACAGTACTGTGTAAAAACACAACCTGATGACACAGTACTGTGTAAAAACACAACCTGATGACACAGTACTGTGTAAAAACACAACTTGATGACACAGTACTGTGTAAAAACACAACCTGATGACACAGTACTGTGTAAAAACACAACCTGATGACACAGTACTGTGTAAAAACACAACCTGATGACACAGTACTGTGTAAAAACACAACCTGATGACACAGTACTGTGTAAAAACACAACCTGATGACAGTACTGTGTAAAAACTGTGTAAAAACACAACCTGATGACACAGTACTGTGTAAAAACACAACCTGATGACACAGTACTGTGTAAAAACACAACCTGATGACACAGTACTGTGTAAAAACACAACCTGATGACACAGTACTGTGTAAAAACACAACCTGATGACACAGTACTGTGTAAAAACACAACCTGATGACACAGTACTGTGTAAAAACACAACCTGTGGCGACTTTATTCTCTTAAGTATAGCACACATACAAATAATCTGTACAATCATGATGACCTTCCACAACATGTCTGAGGTTCTCTCTCGTTGTCCCCGGTGTGTTGAGAGCACAGAGTCAGACAACAAAACAACCAGTGTGGTTAAATACAGGACGTCAGATCACCTCTGAGTAGAAGTTTCCTCTAAGCCACAGATCTAGGATCAGATTACCCATCAAACAATGTCTGACCCCAGACCAGTAGTTAGAGGCATCTTCTACCATCTCCCTAGTAGTTTCTCAATAACAGTATCGCAATACTCAGAGGTCTTAATGTTGGATACACCAGAGACACATTTGTTTGTTTTTCAAGCTACAGAAAACAATATTTTAGATAAAGCATGTTTTTAAAGAGTTTAAACAGTTTTGTTTCCTTTTTTGCCTTGGAAAGTTGAGTATCATAGTATAGTGATACTGGTATTGTGACCAGAGCTACCCCAGTTAGAGGCAACTTGCCAGTGTGTGGGTTAGCTGTTGGATGTGGAGCCTGGCTCAGGAGACTGGAGGAACTCATAGGTCAGCTGTTCGATGTGGAGCCTGGCTCAGGAGACTGGAGGAACTCATAGGTCAGCTGTTGGATGTGGAGCCTGGCTCTGGAGACTGGAGGAACTCATAGGTCAGCTGTTGGATGTGGAGCCTGGCTCTGGAGACTGGAGGAACTCATAGGTCAGCTGTTGGATGTGGAGCCTGGGTCTGGACACTGGAGGAACTCATAGGTCAGCTGTTGGATGTGGAGCCTGGCTCTGGAGACTGGAGGAACTCATAGGTCAGCTGTTGGATGTGGAGCCTGGCTCAGGAGACTGGAGGAACTCATAGGTCAGCTGTTGGATGTGGAGCCTGTTTCAGGAGACTGGAGGAACTCATAGGTCAGCTGTTGGATGTGGAGCCTGGCTCTGGAGACTGGAGGAACTCATAGGTCAGCTGTTGGATGTGGAGCCTGGCTCTGGAGACTGGAGGAACTCATAGGTCAGCTGTTGGATGTGGAGCCTGGGTCTGGAGACTGGAGGAGCCTGGGTCTGGAGACTGGAGGAACTCATAGGTCAGCTGTTGGATGCGGAGCCTGGCTCTGGAGACTGGAGGAACTCATAGGTTAGCTGTTGGATGTGGAGCCTGGCTCTGGAGACTGGAGGAACTCATAGGTCAGCTGTTGGATGCGGAGCCTGTTTCAGGAGACTGGAGGAACTCATAGGTCAGCTGTTGGATGTGGAGAATGGCTCTGGAGACTGGAGGAACTCATAGGTTAGCTGTTGGATGCGGAGCCTGGCTCTGGAGACTGGAGGAACTCATAGGTCAGCTGTTGGATGCGGAGCCTGGCTCTGGAGACTGGAGGAACTCATAGGGGTCATGAACCATCTCAGACTGGTCACCAACACCCAGGTGTGAGGGACTCCCTGAGGAGGAACATAGAAAAACCAACAGTCATTGAAACAAAGCACATAAATCACATGTCTATAAAGCCTTTGAAACGTTGAAACTCATGTCTCATAACATTTTACATGATATTTATGAATTTGGCAGAAGATCTTATCCAGACCGTCTGTCCTTACAGTTTTAAGTGACTGATGGGATATACCGAGCCTGTAAGTGTCAACAAGGCACAAAATGGCAACTGGCACAGACAGACCAAATCCTGCATGTTTCTGACACTGGCTCAGCGAGGCAGGTGGAGGAGCACCTTTCTACGTCCCAAATGGCACCCTATTCCATACATAGCACACTACTTTTGACCAGAGCTCTATGGGCTCTTGTCAAAAGTAGTGCACTATATAGGGATTAGGGTGTCATTTGGGACTTAGGAACTGATACAGCCAGGTAAGTGGATGAGCTCCAGACAGTGTTGTCCTGCAGTCCTTACCCAGGTGGTGCTGGTCCCTGTCGGAGGTCCCTGACAGGGAGGAGAGGTTAGAGGAGGGTCTGGAGCCTCCCCTCTCCACCTGGCCCTCCTGGAACTCCTGCAGCAGCTTGGCTGCCTCCTCAAAGTGCTGCTGGCTGACCCCGTCTTCATGCCCTGGCTCCTTCTTCACTGACTTCCCTGAGAGCAGAGGAGGGACACGGGGAAGACCATTACAGTCATACAAGTGGTGAAGATGACAGGATCCGCATACCGAACAGCACCCTATTCCCTGTATAGTGCACTACTTTAGGGCTATGGTATACAATCACTATAAAGACTATGTGTGTCTGTGTGTGTGTGCCTGTGTGTGTGCCTGTGTGTGTGCCTGTGTGTGTGTGTGTCTGTGTGTACCTGTGTGTGCCTGTGTCTGTGTGTACCTGTGTGTGCCTGTGTGTGTGTGTGTCTGTGTGTGTGTGTGTGTGTGTTTCTGTGTGTGTGTCTGTGCCTGTGTGTGTGTGTCTGTGCCTGTGTGTGTGTGTGTCTGTGCCTGTGTGTGTGTGTCTGTTTATGTGTGTTTCTGTGTGTGCCTGTGTGTGTGTGTGTGTGTGTGTGTGTGTGTGTGTGTGTGTGTGTGTGTGTGTGTGTGTGTTTATATGTCTGTATGGGGGGTGGAGGTAAACACACAGGTGGTTAAGATAATGGAAGCGATACTACTGATTTACAACCAGGTAGGATTCTCACCTAAAGAGTTGAGCATGGACATCTCCAGAGACATGTCAGAGTAACTCTTCATGGACATGAAGTCCAGCACTGAGCTGCCCTCTCCCAGACCTGTCCCATCAGCCATCTGGGCAAATAAACACACACATCTGGAGGGTCAACCATGTTGGGCAAGCAGGATGGACACACACACACACGCACACACACGCACACACACACCAACCACTAAACAAAATCACTGTAAGCATATTCAATTGAACAGGTGTAAAATACTTTACCTGCATATCGTAAATGTTGCTCTTGGTTTCGTCTGGTAACGCCATGTTTCTTTTCTGAAACACAAGACGACATGTTACTACTACATTAACATAATGTATATAGACCCAGCTTCTACCACTAGTTAAAACTAGTTATATACCCAGCTTCTACCACTAGTTAAAACTAGTTATATACCCAGCTTCTACCACTAGTTAAAACTAGTTATATACCCAGCTTCTACCACTAGTTAAAACTAGTTATATACCCAGCTTCTACCACTAGTTAAAACTAGTTATATACCCAGCTTCTACCACTAGTTAAAACTAGTTATATACCCAGCTTCTACCACTAGTTAAAACTAGTTATATACCCAGCTTCTACCACTAGTTAAAACTAGTTAACATAAAAGTAGCAGGAAAAATAATCTATTTGTAAATACCCACGCAACACATGCCCCCTCTAACACAGGACTTACTGTCCCCCCCAGACGGGACCCCCACGGTGTGCTTTAGGAAGTCATATGTGTGACTTCCCCCCCCCCCCCCCAGACGGGACCCACACGGTGTGCTTTAGGAAGTCATATGTGATGGTGTCCCCCCCCAGATGGCCCGGGTCAAAGGTAGAGTCCTAGATAGGGCATAGGGGGCCATTTGGGGCTCAGCCTGTATGAGTGTGTTAATGGGGTACAGACCTGTCTGATCTGGTAGACAGCCTTAGAGTGGTCCCCTGCAGTCATCTTATCCAGCAGACCGTCAACCAAACGCTTAGTAACGTTCCCACAACCTTTAACAAACTCCTGAATACTGGAATGAGGAAGGAGACAGCATTTACACAGTATATACTACAACATTAAGGCTTTCTCATACAGCACGTTAGATGTGCACAGCAGGAAGAGTAGCAAAATTGTGGTAAATTTCCCCCAAAATTCCCAGAAATCCCAGGATTCCTAGATTTCCTTATTATTGCATCCTGATTCCAGGAACGGTCCAATGGGAACCCGAACTCCAGTAATGATACCAGTGCTGCTACAGCATCGACTAACCTGAGAGCACACTGCACCCCAGTCTCATCCCCGTAGGCTGAGTAGAGCAGGTCCATCTCATCAGGCAGCAGGTCTGGGTAGATGGAGTTGTTCTGCAGGGTCTGGGTGTTGTAGGTACTGCTCAGGAACGTCACTACACACACACACGCATGCATGCACACACATACACACACACACACGACGAGCAGAAGAAGGAAGCCTTGGAAGAAATTCTCTCTCTCATCATAGCCAACATTATGAAAGACAGAATCTAGAACGTCTAAGCAGCAGGAGGTCCCATTGACTTTTTTACATTGTCAGGACATGTAACCAACGTGTTAGCTAACCGCTAAGCAGCAGGAGGTCCCATTGACTTTTTTACATTGTCAGGACATGTAACCAACGTGTTAGCTAACCGCTAAGCAGCAGGAGGTCCCATTGACTTTTTTAAATGGTCAGGAGATGTATCCAACGTGTTAGCTAACCGCTAAGCAGCAGGAGGTCCCATTGACTTTTTTAAATGGTCAGGACATGTATCCAACGTGTTAGCTAACCGCTAAGCAGCAGGAGGTCCCATTGACTTTTTTAAATGGTCAGGACATGTATCCAACGTGTTAGCTAACCGCTAAGCAGCAGGAGGTCACATTGACTTTTTAAAATGGTCAGGACATGTATCCAACGTGTTAGCTAACCGCTAAGCAGCTTTGTACTTTCTGTACATACCCTTATGTCTCCTGTCATCTTTGAAACCCAGTGTTGTTAATCCAGGAAGGAGCTTATTGGACAGAGAGCTCAGGTCCACAGGGTGGGTCTCCTCCTCTGGGAAGCAGAGACAGAACAGGTACTTCCCTCTGTGTCACATGGTACAGAACATCTTGGACATTTATCTGATACAGTACATCTATACAGGTTCTATAGCTGTGTCCCAAATGGCAGCCTATTCCCTATGTAGTGCACTACTTTTGACCAGGGTCCATTGGGTCCATAGGGCTCTGGTCAAAAGTAGTGTACTATATAGGGAATAGGCTGCCATTTGGGACTGTGAGTTTCCCACTGGATAATACCCGAGAAAAGTAGGGAACAAACCTTTTGCTTCTGGATTCAGCTGATTCACTACAGTGTACAACAGATTACCATCAGGCTCTTTCCTCAGGTAACCCATCTGAAAATACAGGAACACAAGAACCATGTGGTCACTGAGGCACTACAACCATGTGGTCACTGGGACACTAGAACCATGTGGTCACTGGGACACTAGAACCATGTGGTCACTGGGACACTAGAACCATGTGGTCACTGGGACACTAGAACCATGTGGTCACTGGGACACTAGAACCATGTGGTCACTGGGACACTAGAACCATGTGGTCACTGGGACACTAGAACCATGTGGTCACTGGGGCACTAGAACCATGTGGTCACTGGGACACTAGAACCATGTGGTCACTGGGACACTAGAACCATGTGGTCACTGGAACACTAGAACCATGTGGTCACTGGGACACTAGAACCATGTGGTCACTGGAACACTAGAACCATGTGGTCACTGGGACACTAGAACCATGTGGTCACTGGGACACTAGAACCATGTGGTCACTGGGACACTAGAACCATGTGGTCACTGGGGGACTAGAACCATGTGGTCACTGGGGCACTAGAACCATGTGGTCACTGGGGCACTAGAACCAT
The DNA here is from genome assembly GCF_045791955.1 of Oncorhynchus clarkii lewisi. Classification (NCBI taxonomy): domain Eukaryota; kingdom Metazoa; phylum Chordata; class Actinopteri; order Salmoniformes; family Salmonidae; genus Oncorhynchus; species Oncorhynchus clarkii. The sequence goes on from NW_027261120.1 coordinate 13,999, forward strand.
GTGGTCACCGGGACACTAGAACCATGTGGTCACTGGGACACTAGAACCATGTGGTCACCGGGACACTAGAACCATGTGGTCACCGGGACACTAGAACCATGTGGTCACTGGGACACTAGAACCATGTGGTCACTGGGACACTAGAACCATGTGGTCACCGGGACACTAGAACCATGTGGTCACTGGGACACTAGAACCATGTGGTCACTGGGACACTAGAACCATGTGGTCACTGGGGCACTAGAACCATGTGGTCACTGGGGCACTAGAACCATGTGGTCACTGGGGCACTAGAACCATGTGGTCACTGGGACACTAGAACCATGTGGTCACTGGGACACTAGAACCATGTGGTCACTGGGACACTAGAACCATGTGGTCACCGGGATAACTAAACATAGATCAACCCTGGCATCCACTTTAAATATTCATCTATTAAACCTGACTCAAAGCCAGGGATTCGAACCAGCAACCCTCCGCTTCTCTAACCTCTAGGCTAGCAGTCATATCTGATTAAAACACACTGTTGTATTGAGTACAGTACCTTGGACCTGGGCATATAGCAGCTGATCATTATATACAGTGTTTATTTTGATTTAACACTTTTTTGGTTACTACATGATTCCATATGTGTTATTTCATAGTTTTGATGTCTTCACTATTATTCTACAATGTTGAAAACAGTAAAAATGAAAGAAAAACCCACATAAAGAAACTTGGTAATGTGTACACTACCGGTCAAAGGTTTGGACACACCTACTCATTCAAGGGTTTTTCTTTATTTGTACTATTTTCTGCATTGTAGAATAATAGTGAAGACATCAAAACTATGAAATAACACATATGGAATCATGTAGTAACCAAAAAAAAAGTGTTAAACAAAATCAACATATATTTTATATTTGAGATTCTTCAAAGTAGCTACCCTTTGCCATGATGACAGTTTTGCACACCCTTGGCATTCCCTCAACCAGCTTCATGAGGTAGTCACCTGGAATGTATTTCAATTAACAGGTGCCGCTTCTTAAAAGTTAATTTGTGGAATTTATTTCCTTCTTAATGTGTTTGAGGCAATCAGTTGTGTTGTGACAAGGTGGGGGGGCTATACAGAAGATATCCCTATTTAGTAAAAGACCAAGTCCATATTAAGGCAAGAACAGCTCAAATAAGCAGAGAGAAACGACAGCCCATCATTACTTTAAGACATGAAGGTCAATCAATACGGAAAATGTAAAGAACTTTGAACGTTTCTTCAAGTGCAGTCACAAAAACCATCAAGCGCTGTGATGAAACTGGCTCTAATGAGGACCGCCACAGAAAAGCAAGACCCAGAGTTACCTCTGCTGCAGAGGATACGTTCATTAGAGTTACCAGTATCAGAAATTGCAGCCCAAATAAATGCTTCACAGAGTTCAAGTAACAGACACATCTCAACATCAACTGTTCAGAGGAGACTGTGGGTATCAGGCCTTCATGGTCGAATTTCTGCAAAGTAACCACTACTAAAGGATACCAATAAGAAGAATAGACTTGCTTCGGCCAAGAAACACGAGCAATGGACATTAGACCGGTGGAAATTTGTCCTTTGGTCTGGAGTCCAAATTGGAGATTTTTGGTTCCAACCGCTGTGTCTTTGTGAGACGCCGTGTGGGTGAACTGATGATCTCAGCATGTGTATTTCCCACCGTAAAGCATGGAGGAGGAGGTGTTATGGTGTGGGTGAACTGATGATATCTGCATGTGTATTTCCCACTGTAAAGCATGGAGGAGGAGGTGTTATGGTGTGGGTGAACTGATGATCTCAGCATGTGTATTTCCCACTGTAAAGCATGGAGGAGGTGTTATGGTGTGGGGGTGCTTTTCTGGTTACACTGTCTGTGATTTATTTATAATTCAAGGCACACTTAACCAGCATGGCTATCACAGCATTCTGCAGCGATACGCCATCCCATCTGGTTTGGGCTTAGTGGGACTATCATTTGTTTTTCAACAGGACAATGACCCAACACACCTCCAGGCGGTGTAAGGGCTATTTTACCAAGAAGGAGAGTGATGGAGTGCTGCATCAGATGACCTGACCTCCACAATCACCCGACCTCAACTAAATTGAGATGGTTTGGGATGAGTCGGACCGCAGAGTGAAGGAAAAGCAGCCAACAAGTGCTCAGCATATATGGGAACTCCTTCAAGACTGTTGGAAAAGCATTCCAGGTGAAGCTGGTTGAGAGAATGCCAAGAGTGTCATCAAGGTAAAGGGTGGCTATTTGAAGAATATCAATTTGTTTAACACTTTTTTGGTTACTACATGATTCCATATGTGTTATTTCATAGTTTTTATGTCTTCACTATTATTCTACAATGTAGAAAATAGTCAAAGAAAGAAAGAAAGAAAAACCCTGGAATGAGTAGATGTGTCCAAACTTTTGACTGGTACTATATATATATATATATATATATATACCTTGGAGTTGGGCATGTATCGGTTGATGCGGTCGTGTGCTTCATCTGCAGCGTGCTCCACCAGGGCCAGAACGTGTTCCTCCGCTGTGCTGTCAGTCAGGCTGCAGGCGTTCCCCTCTGGCTCATACAGGTAACTGCTGGGACCACAGAGATACACACGGTCACTCCACAGATCACCTGTTAATACAGGTAACTCCTGGGACCACATTCTGCCGCCCCTACAAGAATAGCCCCAGAAAGCAAAATTACGTTGAAAAGACGTCTAAAATAGGTATTTTTTTCTGCAAAGAAAAGTTGAAAAGATGATTTAATTAATAGACATATAATTTTGGGCCAAATCAAGGCTAGTCCAGACCGGACAAAATCTGAAACAAACAGAAGTGTCTGATGGGTTCAGAGTTGATCCGGATTGGCTAAATCAAGAAAAGACGTCAGCGTCGGTCCGTGCTTACTGAGGTACAGTGGCTTTATTCATCCTGATTCCTGTCACTAATCAACTTGTCTCTTTGAGCTCTGAATATCAGCTACTCAACTCCATCAGGAGGAGTTGTTATCCTGAGCCTATTTGCAGTGTGTTTACACAGCGGGAAATGCACAAGTATTTCATGTTTTCGCTATGATCAGCTCGTAAAACATTGATGGATACAAACTTGAAACCACTGATCATGACAATTTAAATGTAAATGTGCCTTGGTCAGTTTAGCTCAGAAATTGCTAAACTCATAGGCGGCTGCCTAATCCTGCCTAATGAGCGGGCCGGCCCTGGCTGGGACCACAGAGATACACACTGTTACTCTACAGTTCCTGGTTATGTTGCATGTTGGATGGAACATGTAGGATACACGAGTCCTACAATGAGCACCATACAGCAGTGGTTTATGGGCCTCATCCATCACATTGTACCAAGCCTGGGATAACAGAAGGGAATGAAGTACGCGGAGTACATGATGCATGAGACCAACATCTACCGAAGTCAAGACACTGGACTAGAGAGTAGGCCAGTCCATTCTACCTGATGACTTCCTTCATATCTTTGATGTCTTTGGGTTTCTTGGATTTCTTGGCCGACGCCGACTCCACGGGCATGGAGATGACCTCCGGAGGGGGCTCCTCAGACGCCAAGTCCTCGTCCCCTAAAATGGCCGCCTGCTGAGAGAAATCCATGTCCTGCATGAAAGACATGCTGCGCTTCAGTGCTAACAGCCGCTCCTGTAAACAGAGCAGAGCCACAGAAAAAGAGCCAGAGAGAGAGAGAGAGAACCACAGAAAGAGAACCACAGGGGGAGAAAGAGAACCAAAGGGAATTGCTTTATACTCCATCTGCCACAACTCAGCCAGAGAGTGATAGGATGGCTGGTGGGATGGGATGGCTGGTGGGATGGCTGGTAGGATGACTGGTGGGATGGGATGGCTGGATGGGATGGCAGGATGGGATGACTGGTGGGATGGTGGTGGGATGGGATGGCTGGTAGGACAGGTTGGCTGGTGGGATGGTGGTGGGATGGGATGGCTGGTGGGATGGCAGGATGGGATGACTGGTGGGATGGTGGTGGGATGGGATGGCTGGTAGGACAGGTTGGCTGGTGGGATGGTGGTGGGATGGGATGGCTGGTGGGATAGGATGGCTGGTGGGATGGCAGGTTGGAATGACTGGTGGGATGGTGGTGGGATGGCTGGTGGGATGGTGGTGGGATGGCTGGTGGGATGGCTGGTGGTGGGATGGCTGGTGGTGGGATGGCTGGTGGGATGCCTGGTGGTGGGATGGCTGGTGGGATGGCTGGTGGATGGGATGGCTGGTGGTGGGATGGCTGGTGGGATGCCTGGATGGGATGGCTGGTGGGATGGCTGGTGGATGGGATTGTCTGGTGGGATGGCATGGTGGTGGGATGGCTGGTGGGATGGAATTGCTGGTGGGATGGCTAGATGGGATGGTGATGGAATGGGATGTCAGGATGGGATGGCTGGTGGGATGGTGACGGAATGGGATGTCAGGATGGGATGGCTGGTGGGATGGCTGGATGGGATGATGGTGGTGAGTCTAACTGCGATGGTGATGATTGTTAGGAGGGAAAACATTGATCAAACATCTTGAGTCACACATCTGCCTTCTATCTGCTTAGTTGTTCTACAGTCTCCTGAATGCTCCGATAAAGAAATATACAAGGATGTTACAGTGTGGTGTGTCTGAAGTAAAACCACACAGAGGCAAATCTGTTTCACAAAGCCAGAGAGGAAGAAGAATGACCAACATGTGAAACGACAGAGAGAGAACAGAAAAGGACAAGACAAGACAGGGGGAAACAGGACTCCACCAGCGAAGACATCTGTCACAGGAAAGGGAAATACATGAAACGGATGGGTTATGAACATCAGCATGCACAACAAATCATATGAGGCCTCTATCCGCTCCTCGTAGAGACACTACTCATTACTTTGCTCATCATCTTGAAGCCAGTGTGCAGCAGTTTCTTGGCAGCCTTGTAGTAAACGGTCTCTGGACGGTTATACACCATGGCATTATCACACATCAGCTTGAAGTCCGCCTGTAACAGAAGAAGCAACCGCTTTACAACAACAAGCTCACCGCCACTCAATTACAAATAGAAAACCGATGCAAATACTTCAACACAAATATTTGTTTAATTGAAGCAAATAAATATCCTCCCTTTGAAAACACTATCAATGTTATGAATGTAACCATTATGTACAGCACACACATTCCATGTCCACAAGTTATATCAATGTGATAACGCCAAGGCTCTTTCACAATTCATCTTTCCCTGATTCCTTGTATCTTCTATCCTTGTCGCCTTCTCAAAATGCTCAAGGGGAGGCCCGTTGGACCTTCTCCTCCAATACAGTTGAGAAAGAGGTGAGGAATCACTGAAAGACGTATTGAGATACATCTCAAAATGCTCAAGGGGAGGCCCGTTGGACCTTCTCCTCCAATACACTTCAGAAAGAGGTGAGGAATCACTGAAAGACGTATTGAGATACATCTCAAAATGCTCAAGAGGAGGCCCGTTGGACCTTCTCCTCCAATACAGTTGAGAAAGAGGTGAGGAATCACTGAAAGACGTATTGAGATACATCTCAAAATGCTCAAGAGGAGGCCCGTTGGACCTTCTCCTCCAATACAGTTGAGAAAGAGGTGAGGAATCACTGAAAGACGTATTGAGATACATCTCAAAATGCTCAAGGGGAGGCCGGTTGGACCTTCTCCTCCAATACAGTTGAGAAAGAGGTGAGGAATCACTGAAAGACGTATTGAGATACATCTCAAAATGCTCAAGGGGAGGCCCGTTGGACCTTCTCCTCCAATACAGTTGAAAAATAGGTGAGGAATCACTGAAAGACGTATTGAGATACATCTCAAAATGCTCAAGGGGAGGCCGGTTGGACCTTCTCCTCCAATACAGTTGAGAAAGAGGTGAGGAATCACTGAAAGACGTATTGAGATACATCTCAAAATGCTCAAGGGGAGGCCCGTTGGACCTTCTCCTCCAATACAGTTGAGAAAGAGGTGAGGAATCACTGAAAGACGTATTGAGATACATCTCAAAATGCTCAAGGGGAGGCCCGTTGGACCTTCTCCTCCAATACAGTTGAGAAAGAGGTGAGGAATCACTGAAAGACGTATTGAGATACATCTCAAAATGCTCAAGGGGAGGCCCGTTGGACCTTCTCCTCCAATACAGTTTAGAATGTGGTGAGGAATCACTGAAAGACGTATTGAGATACATCTCAAAATGCTCAAGGGGAGGCCCGTTGGACCTTCTCCTCCAATACACTTCAGAAAGAGGTGAGGAATCACTGAAAGACGTATTGAGATACATCTCAAAATGCTCAAGAGGAGGCCCGTTGGACCTTCTCCTCCAATACAGTTGAGAAAGAGGTGAGGAATCACTGAAAGACGTATTGAGATACATCTCAAAATGCTCAAGAGGAGGCCCGTTGGACCTTCTCCTCCAATACAGTTGAGAAAGAGGTGAGGAATCACTGAAAGACGTATTGAGATACATCTCAAAATGCTCAAGGGGAGGCCCGTTGGACCTTCTCCTCCAATACAGTTGAGAAAGAGGTGAGGAATCACTGAAAGACGTATTGAGATACATCTCAAAATGCTCAAGGGGAGGCCCGTTGGACCTTCTCCTCCAATACACTTCAGAAAGAGGTGAGGAATCACTGAAAGACGTATTGAGACACATCTCAAAATGCTCAAGGGGAGGCCCGTTGGACCTTCTCCTCCAATACAGTTGAAAAATAGGTGAGGAATCACTGAAAGACGTATTGAGATACATCTCAAAATGCTCAAGGGGAGGCCCATTGGACCTTCTCCTCCAATACAGTTGAAAAATAGGTGAGGAATCACTGAAAGACGTATTGAGATACATCTCAAAATGCTCAAGGGGAGGCCGGTTGGACCTTCTCCTCCAATACAGTTGAGAAAGAGGTGAGGAATCACTGAAAGACGTATTGAGATACATCTCAAAATTCTAATCATGACAGTTCCTGTGATCTGTGGTGGACAGATCGCCATGTTGTCACTTGTAGCATCACCTCACCTTGAACTCTGTGACGGTTTTGTACTCGTTGTCTGTGATCTTGTCGTTCATGGTGCTGAAATCCATGGGGTGTTTGATTATCACAGAGTAACCTGGAGCGATGGCGTCTGTCACTGGGAAAGTGAAGAACCCATGGGCATCCTTCCTGGAAAGACAAGACAAACAGAAGTCTTAGTACCGACTGAACTGACTTTCATGTCACCAACAGGAATAATCCAGAGATGGATCTGTCACTGAACACATTTACATGCGCACAGTATTCCAGATAGTAGCTCATATCCCACTTCAGGTCTTATTCGGGGTAAGCTGTTTACATGCACCTTTGATATGTGAACCTGAAAGCACAGAACATGAAAAACAACACTCATGATATGTGAACCTGACAGCACAGAACATGAAAAACAACACTCATGATATGTGAACCTGAACCTGACAGCACAGAACATGAAAAACAACACTCATGATATGCGAACCTGAACCTGACAGCACAGAACATGAAAAACAACACTCATGATATGTGAACCTGAACCTGACAGCACAGAACATGAAAAACAACACTCATGATATGTGAACCTGAACCTGACAGAAACAGAACATGAAAAACAACACTCATGATATGTGAACCTGAACCTGACAGCACAGAACATGAAAAACAACACTCATGATATGTGAACCTGAACCTGACAGCACAGAACATGAAAAACAACACTCATGATATGTGAACCTGAACCTGACAGCACAGAACATGAAAAACAACACTCATGATATGTGAACCTGAACCTGACAGCACAGAACATGAAAAACAACAGTATACGGGATAAGATGTTGACATGCCACAGTATCCCGTCTAAGATCAGCATATCCCAGGCATCTTATCCTGGTTTTTCATAACCAGGATACAAACTGATGTGTTTATACGTGTCAACTCAAAAACAGAATAGTTGAGCATTTGGAATAATAACGGGATAATTGGTGTTCATGTAAACGTGGTCCATGTTGTCAGAGAGCCTTACCTCTGAAGCTGGCGCAGGAAGTGTTCCAGGAGCTGCTGTCGAGGGGTGCACTCACTCTCTGAGGGAAGAGACGATCACAACCTGTTTTACATTAGCCTTTAACACCTCAGATTACTGTGGATGGACAATGTATGTTATGATTAAGCAATAAGGCCAGAGGGGGTGTGGTATAAGACCAATGTACCACGGCTAAGGGCTGTTGTTATGCACGACACAATGCGGAGTGCCTGGATACAGCCCTTAACCGTGGTAACAAACCCCGAGGTGCCTTATTGCTATTACAAACGGGTTACCAACGGAATTAGAGCAGTAAAAATAAATATTGTGTCATACCCGTGGTATACGGTCTGATATAGCACAGCTGTCAGCCAATCAGCATTCAGGGCTGGAACCACCCAGCTTATAATCAGTAATAACATGTGTAATAACATAACACCACAAGAGAACAGCTAGATTATTACCCGGGGCTGTCCTGCAAGCCCTGACAGGCCGGTCTCCTTGTTGCTCCACCTCTACCTTGATGTTGGGGTGAAACTGGTCCATCACCTCCGGCTCCATCTCAGACCTCTCCCTCTTCCTCTTCTTCTCCTCCTGCTGCTGAGACAGACACAACAGGAGTCAGTGACATGGTCCTCATTAAACTACTGGAGATGGCCCTATGATCTCCTATCTATTATGATTAGGGTTAGTGTTACTGCTGCAAGTACAGTGTACAAATGAGTAATTATAATGCGTGCTAGACTGTAGCAAAGGCATTAATGTACAGTGTTGCCAAACACAAACCAGGAGGTCTCCAGTTCCAATATCTCCTGTAGGACCAGGAGGTCTCCAGTTCCACTATCTCCTATAGGACCAGGAGGTCTCCAGTTCCACTATCTCCTGTAGGACCAGGAGGTCTCCAGTTCCAATATCTCCTGTAGGACCAGGAGGTCTCCAGTTCCACTATCTCCTGTAGGACCAGGAGGTCTCCAGTTCCACTATCTCCTATAGGACCAGGAGGTCTCCAGTTCCACTATCTCCTGTAGGACCAGGAGGTCTCCAGTTCCACTATCTCCTATAGGACCAGGAGGTCTCCAGTTCCACTATCTCCTGTAGGACCAGGAGGTCTCCAGTTCCAATATCTCCTGTAGGACCAGGAGGTCTCCAGTTCCAATATCTCCTGTAGGACCAGGAGGTCTCCAGTTCCAATATCTCCTGTAGGACCAGGAGGTCTCCAGTTCCACTATCTCCTATAGGACCAGGAGGTCTCCAGTTCCACTATCTCCTGTAGGACCAGGAGGTCTCCAGTTCCACTATCTCCTGTAGGACCAGGAGGTCTCCAGTTCCACTATCTCCTGTAGGACCAGGAGGTCTCCAGTTCCACTGTCTCCTGTAGGACCAGGAGGTCTCCAGTTCCACTGTCTCCTGTAGGACCAGGAGGTCTCCAGTTCCACTATCTCCTGTAGGACCAGGAGGTCTCCAGTTCCACTATCTCCTGTAGGACCAGGAGGTCTCCAGTTCCACTATCTCCTGTAGGACCAGGAGGTCTCCAGTTCCACTATCTCCTGTAGGACCAGGAGGTCTCCAGTTCCACTGTCTCCTGTAGGACCAGGAGGTCTCCAGTTCCACTGTCTCCTGTAGGACCAGGAGGTCTCCAGTTCCACTATCTCCTGTAGGACCAGGAGGTCTCCAGTTCCACTATCTCCTGTAGGACCAGGAGGTCTCCAGTTCCACTATCTCCTGTAGGACCAAGATGTCTCCAGTTCCACTATCTCCTGTAGGACCAGGATGTCTCCAGTTCCACTATCTCCTGTAGGACCAGGAGGTCTCCAGTTCCACTATCTCCTGTAGGACCAGGAGGTCTCCAGTTCCACTATCTCCTATAAGACCAGGAGGTCTCCAGTTCCACTATCTCCTATAGGACCAGGAGGTCTCCAGTTCCACTATCTCCTGTAGGACCAGGAGGTTTCCCGACTATATGATCTCCAGGAAAACATTATAGGCTCTAGGGATCAAGTAAGCTTGCTGCAAGTAAGCATTTCATAGGATGCTGTATACCATGTGTATCCTGTACATACGACTAATTAAACTTGAAGCTTGAGTAATTAAAACCCCCAAAACGTTTCTCACCTCAAAACTAATACCAATGTTTGGTATCTTTGGCAGCATGAAAGGCTCGACTGCCACACCAGTGTGACTGGGCACAACAGTGGGCAGGCCCACACCACTGGCAGAGGCAGTAGCAGCCTCTGATTCATTCTGCTCCCGCTCTCTCTTCTTCCTCTTCTCTTCCTGTCAAAGATTAAACATTCATTGATTGATTATTGGGTTTTTTGTCCTTAAATGACAACCTAACTCACTTTATGTCATGTTATATGGTATGCTTTATATGAAAGGTTAACTCCCAAGTTGCACCATATTCCCTTTATAGTGTGCCCACCTTCTGACCAAGGCCCATATGGGTCTGGCCAAAAGTAGTGCACTATATAGGGAAAAGGGTGCCATTTGGGCCAGACCCTTGTTCCCCTCATACTCACCTTCCGTCTTCTCCTCTCCTCATCATCTACGTGTTTGTCTTTCTCCTTCTCAGACTTTTTCTTCTTCTTCTTCTTTTTGTCCTTGTGGCGCTCTCGTTCATGGTCTGACCTGTCGTCGTAGTAACTGGAGTCATGGCCGGAGCCTGAGAGTTCTGTGATCTCACTTCCTCCCACTTTGAGCACCAGCTTCAGCTGCTTCTCAAAAGGCTTGTCCTCACAGTCTGAAAACAGAGACCACATTTAGCTGAGTGATGGGTCATACCCAGTGCAACAAGCATGATCGTCATCCTAGCAGAAGATGTGGTGTGTGTGTTACTGTGTAATAAGTGATGATAAACATTAGCTACCCATCACAGATATCTATCTGCAGGGCAATGCTACCACTACGACAGGATAAACTGGCTGGCGTTAATGCCAATATTATGCATACTCAATCTTGATAAGACCTGATACACATCCGTCATAACATTCATTGGTAATGCTTATGGCAGCAAGCAACATAAGTTGAGGAATACTAAACTACAACAGAAGTTGAGGAATAGTAAATTAGCACTAGCACTGCAGGACGATTCAGTTAGCTGGCCAGACAGGATAACGTTAACTGCTAGCTAGCTAGGCTAGCAAAAAGGGACAAAGCCGGGCATTGAATTTGTTTTCTTTGCTCACTTACCATCAACTGTTCTCCACTCCGGCTTGTGCTTTTTATGCTTCTTCCCCATGTTTATTGTGTTTAAATTAAGCGAAAGCGTCTGGTAATCAGGTATCTGTATCTAATAATTGTTTGCATTAAAATGCGATCCATACCCCGATAACCCGGAAGTACATTTCCCACAACAACGCATCTACTTCAGGTTCAACAAAACTGCGCGCTAAATTCGAGTGACGTTCAGTCGATTCCGTACCAAAACGAAGGTAAGCAATTTTTGTGTAAACTTCTTTGATGAAAGCTTAACAAAAATAAATGACGCTTCGTAATATCTGTATTACACACGTAACACTAGTAACATCCCTTGCTAGTGAGATCTAGCAACAGAATAATGCGTGTCACTCTGCGACTTTAACTAGTAACGTTGGTGTAGCTAGCGAACATTAGCTAGGTAGCTAAATGCTGTGAGCTTGATGCTTTGCATTGAATGTGTTGTTGTCATACTAGCTAGCTAATTATACTTATTTTGTTGTTAGTTGTAAAGGCAGATAGTAGATAAGTACTTCTTATGCATGTTGGTGATGTCAACATGTCATGTGTACTGCTGCCGAGACATTACATTAGACTGAGCAAGGAGTTTTTGTATTTCCACCCGAAAATGATTTAATTTTGACATACATTTTAATCTCTGAAGGTATGGAGGGCGACAGAATGGAGGTAGGGGATCTGAAGCAGAACCCCAACGACACGAACAACATCCATGTGGAGGTTCACGTCAAATCTACCAGGTTCTAACTAGCTAGTGTATCTTTAAAATCTCTATTCACACTGAACTAGTATTACAGTACTAGGGAATGAAAGTGTCCCAAATGGCACCCTGTTCTCTATATAGTGCACTACTTTTGAAAAGGGCCCTCCTTAAATAGTGGGCCCTATCAGCCCTTGTCAAGAGTAGTGCACTATATAGGGAATAAGGTTGCCATTTGGGACACTGGCCATTATGTAATGATTTATCCCAGCATGTTAGTCTTTTCAAAGTTGTATTCATGACATGCTTCCATTCCTTTCTCCTTGTCTCTAACAACATTGCTCTCTGTCGCTCTCTGCCTCTGTGTCGCTCTCTGCCTCTGTGTCGCTCTCTGCCTCTGTGTCGCTCTCTGCCTCTGTGTCGCTCTCTGCCTCTGTGTCGCTCTCTGCCTCTGTGTCGCTCTCTGCCTCTGTGTCGCTCTCTGCCTCGGTGTCGCTCTCTGCCTCGGTGTCGCTCTCTGCCTCGGTGTCGCTCTCTGCCTCGGTGTCGCTCTCTGCCTCTGTGTCGCTGTCGCCCTCTCTCTCTCCTCTGTCTCTCTCCTCTGTCTCTCTCCTCTGTCTCTCTCCTCTGTCTCTCTCCTCTGTCTCTCTCCTCTGTCTCTGTCTCTCTGCATATTACACTGACTACAGCACTGCCAAGAGGTCTGACGTGAAGATGCACGTCTTGACCCTGCTGAACCGTCATCGCATGGTGTTCGGGGCCTTCAGGTGGACAGAGTTTGACGAAGACTTCCTTATCAAACACGTCCAATCAGTGGCCATAGTGGACGCTGAGAGAAAAGTAAAGTACTATATGACAGCCTGACGGCATTTACTGTTGTTCTCACTCTTTTTTTTTCTCTCTCTCTGTCTCTCTCTCTAGCTGCTTGAGATAAATAATGTCCCGTAGGAACTCATTAGCACAGACAGTCTTAGTGGCTCATTAATAAAACATTTTCAGCTGTATGTTGATGCATCATGGGATAAGTCGGGGGGGGGGTATAATTTGTGGAACTGGTTGCCAACAAACAACACATACAAAGTTGTATAGAGGCAGAATAAGATACCGGTAGGGAGTGGGCTATTTCATTACGTTTTTCAATCACCACGTTTATTCCCAAAAAATGTCTGTCCTCACTCTGGTAGCCTATGGACAAACATTAAGAATAAGCTATGTGGTGAGTTGATGCCTATTCGTCAGCTAGTTAGCTCGGTGACTTGATCATGTTACTTTGTATACGTTGTTTGTTGGCAACCTTGTACTTACAACGTTTTTGGAACAGATTTCTGTTGGAACATCCCACAAACTATACCCACCCGGATGAGTCCCAAATGTCACCCTATTCCTTATCCAGTGCACTACTTTAGACCTGACCCCTGGTATAAAAAAAAAAGCAGTAGTGTACTATAAGACACATGTCTGATGTTTGGGTTGTTTTCCTCATGCAGCCCATAGATCTGAAGAGCTGCAGTCTGTCCATCCACATCTTCACCCTGAATGATGACGGGCCCAGCACTCTGAACCTAGAGGAGGAGGAGGAGCTCTCTGCAGCCAATCACTGGCTCTTACCAGCCGGTGGGCGGGCCCATGTTAACAGAGATTCTACTAATTGACTTTTCTATATGTAGTTCTATGTTTGCCAGGGTTGATGTTTTCTTACTCCCATGTGTGTGTTTTTCAGCTGAGTTCCATGGCATCTGGGAGAGTCTGGTCTATGAGAGCGGGGTCAAAACACAAGTAAGAAACATTTAGGATACGTTCCAAATGGTACCCTACGGGCCCCATAGGGCTCTGGTCAAAGGTAGTCCACTACATAGGGCATACGGCTTCATTTGGGAATCAACCTTAATAACCTTGTGTTATTATCGGAGTGTTATAGAGAGATGTCAGTGGTACTACATGGATGTAATTATTTGACCTCCATCCTGTTGTCTTTCTCTTTTCCCCTCTAGCTCTTGGATTACGTCTCAACCACAATTTACTTCTCTGACAAAAACGTGGACAGCAACCTGATCTCATGGAACCGAGTTGTTCTGCTTCATGGTAACAGAAGCAGGACCTTGATAACTTGAGACATGAATATAATAATAAATATGATATTATGATATAATATGATAATATAAATGACTTTGATATTAATGTATAAAAGCGATATGATTTATATTGTGTGTCTATATTTGTGTCCATGTTAGGACCCCCGGGCACAGGGAAGACGTCTTTGTGTAAAGCTCTGGCCCAGAAGCTGTCAATCCGACTATCGAACCGGTAAGAGAGAGATCTCACTCTGAGGAAAGGGCTTTGGCAGAATCTTGTTGGAGAATGTTTTTCACCACCTCTAGCCATTCTACCACGTACTGTATTCCCAAATGTACATATTGTCCTGGTTTTACCTTGTATTTTAACTTCAATGTTTTATTCTCTATTAATCAATGCAATATCCATGTAATTCAGTGTCTTATGACGTCCATATGGGTCCTATAAACTTGAACTTCCTGTCCTGTTCTTCCTGCAGGTACTCTTACGGGCAGTTTGTTGAGATCAACAGCCACAGTTTGTTCTCCAAGTGGTTCTCTGAGGTACAGTTGGCTCTTCCTGCTTCTCGTTACATGTCTCATTGAATTTACTGGAATAAACGTTATTAATCCCACAAGGGGAAATTGGATTTGTCCACAGCATCAACATGTATAAATGGTTATTGGTATTGTTTGACTGAAAACAGGTAATGTGTCTGTCTTCCAGAGTGGGAAACTGGTCACTAAGATGTTCCAGAAGATCCAACAGCTGATAGATGACAAGCAGGCTCTGGTGTTTGTTCTCATTGATGAGGTAAAACAGGCTCTGGTGTTCTCATTGATGAGGTAAAACAGGCTCTGGTGTTCTCATTGATGAGGTAAAACAGGCTCTGGTGTTCTCATTGATGAGGTAAAGCAGGCTCTGGTGTTTGTTCTCATTGATGAGGTAAAGCAGGCTCTGATGTTTGTTCTCATTGATGAGGTAAAACAGGCTCTGGTGTTCTCATTGATGAGGTAAAACAGGCTCTGATGTTTGTTCTCATTGATGAGGTAAAGCAGGCTCTGATGTTTGTTCTCATTGATGAGGTAAAACAGGCTCTGGTGTTCTCATTGATGAGGTAAAACAGGCTCTGATGTTTGTTCTCATTGATGAGGTAAAGCAGGCTCTGATGTTTGTTCTCATTGATGAGGTAAAAGAGGCTCTGGTGTTCTCATTGAGGTAAAGCAGGCTCTGGTGTTTGTTCTCATTGATGAGGTAAAACAGGCTCTGGTGTTCTCATTGAGGTAAAGCAGGCTCTGGTGTTTGTTCTCATTGATGAGGTAAAACAGGCTCTGGTGTTCTCATTGAGGTAAAGCAGGCTCTGGTGTTCTCATTGATGAGGTAAAACAGGCTCTGGTGTTTGTTCTCATTGATGAGGTAAAGCAGGCTCTGATGTTTGTTCTCATTGATGAGGTAAAGCAGGCTCTGGTGTTCTCATTGATGAGGTAAAGTATGAATAGCCTACAACAGTGGTCCAGAGCTTTTCCTGGTCAGGTCATGTGGTCAGGAACAACTCCAGGCCCCAGTTAACTCCTACACATGTAACTGCAGGGCTTAGTTAACTCCTACACATGTAACTGCAGGGCCCAGTTAACTCCTACACATGGAACTGCAGGGCCTAGTTAAAGCCTACACATGTAACTGCAGGGCTTAGTTAACTCCTACACATGTAACTGCAGGGCCTAGTTAAAGCCTACACATGTAACTGCAGGGCCCAGTTAACTCCTACACATGTAACGGCAGGGCCCAGTTAACTCCTACACATGTAACTGCAGGGCCCAGTTAACTCCTACACATGTAACTGCAGGGTCCAGTTAACTCCTACACATGTAACTGCAGGGTCCAGTTAACTCCTACACATGTAACTGCAGGGTCCAGTTAACTCCTACACATGTAACTGCAGGGTCTAGTTAACTCCTACACATGTAACTGCAGGGCCTAGTTAACTCCTACACATGGAACTGCAGGGCCCAGTTAACTCCTACACATGGAACTGCAGGGCCCAGTTAACTCCTACACATGGAACTGCAGGGCCCAGTTAACTCCTACACATGTAACTGCAGGGTCTAGTTAACTCCTACAAATGTAACTGCAGGGTCTAGTTAACTCCTACACATGTAACTGCAGGGTCTAGTTAACTCCTACAAATGTAACTGCAGGGCCCAGTTAACTCCTACACATGTAACTGCAGGGTCTAGTTAAAGCCTACAACTGCAGGGCCCAGTTAAAGCCTACACATGTAACTGCAGGGCCCAGTTAACTCCTGCACATGTAACTGCAGGGCCCAGTTAACTCCTACACATGTAACTGCAGGGCCCAGTTAACTCCTACACATGTAACTGCAGGGCCCAGTTAACTCCTACACATGTAACTGCAGGGCCCAGTTAACTCCTGCACATGTAACTGCAGGGCCCAGTTAACTCCTACACATGTAACTGCAGGGCCCAGTTAACTCCTACACATGTAACTGCAGGGCCTAGTTAAAGCCTACACATGTAACTGCAGGGCCCAGTTAACTCCTGCACATGTAACTGCAGGGCCCAGTTAACTCCTACACATGTAACTGCAGGGCCCAGTTAACTCCTACACATGTAACTGCAGGGCCCAGTTAACTCCTACACATGTAACTGCAGGGCCCAGTTAAAGCCTACACATGTAACTGCAGGGCCCAGTTAAAGCCTACACATGTAACTGCAGGGCCCAGTTAACTCCTACACATGTAACTGCAGGGCCCAGTTAAAGCCTACACATGTAACTGCAGGGCCAAGTTAACTCCTACACATGTAACTGCAGGGCCCAGTTAACTCCTACATGTGTAACTGCAGGGCCCAGTTAACTCCTACACGTGTAACTGCAGGGCCTAGTTAAAGCCTACACATGTAACTGCAGGGCCCAGTTAACTCCTACACATGTAACTGCAGGGTCCAGTTAACTCCTACACATGTAACTGCAGGGTCTAGTTAACTCCTACACATGTAACTGCAGGGTCTAGTTAACTCCTACACATGTAACTGCAGGGCCTAGTTAACTCCTACACATGTAACTGCAGGGCCCAGTTAACTCCTACACATGTAACTGCAGGGCCCAGTTAACTCCTACACATGTAACTGCAGGGCCCAGTTAACTCCTACACATGTAACTGCAGGGCCCAGTTAACTCCTACACATGTAACTGCAGGGCCCAGTTAACTCCTACACATGTAACTGCAGGGCCCAGTTAACTCCTACACATGTAACTGCAGGGCCCAGTTAACTCCTACACATGTAACTGCAGGGCCCAGTTAACTCCTACACATGTAACTGCAGGGCCCAGTTAACTCCTACACATGTAACTGCAGGGCCCAGTTAACTCCTACACATGTAACTGCAGGGTCTAGTTAACTCCTACAAATGTAACTGCAGGGTCTAGTTAACTCCTACAAATGTAACTGCAGGGTCTAGTTAACTCCTACACATGTAACTGCAGGGTCTAGTTAACTCCTACACATGTAACTGCAGGGCCTAGTTAACTCCTACACATGTAACTGCAGGGCCTAGTTAACTCCTACAAATGTAACTGCAGGGCCCAGTTAACTCCTACACATGGAACTGCAGGGCCCAGTTAACTCCTACACATGGAACTGCAGGGCCCAGTTAACTCCTACACATGTAACTGCAGGGTCTAGTTAACTCCTACAAATGTAACTGCAGGGTCTAGTTAACTCCTACACATGTAACTGCAGGGTCTAGTTAACTCCTACAAATGTAACTGCAGGGCCCAGTTAACTCCTACACATGTAACTGCAGGGTCTAGTTAAAGCCTACAACTGCAGGGCCCAGTTAAAGCCTACACATGTAACTGCAGGGCCCAGTTAACTCCTGCACATGTAACTGCAGGGCCCAGTTAACTCCTACACATGTAACTGCAGGGCCCAGTTAACTCCGACACATGTAACTGCAGGGCCCAGTTAACTCCTACACATGTAACTGCAGGGCCCAGTTAACTCCTGCACATGTAACTGCAGGGCCCAGTTAACTCCTACACATGTAACTGCAGGGCCCAGTTAACTCCTACACATGTAACTGCAGGGCCTAGTTAAATCCTACACATGTAACTGCAGGGCCCAGTTAACTCCTGCACATGTAACTGCAGGGCCCAGTTAACTCCTACACATGTAACTGCAGGGCCCAGTTAACTCCTACACATGTAACTGCAGGGCCCAGTTAACTCCTACACATGTAACTGCAGGGCCCAGTTAAAGCCTACACATGTAACTGCAGGGCCCAGTTAAAGCCTACACATGTAACTGCAGGGCCCAGTTAACTCCTACACATGTAACTGCAGGGCCCAGTTAAAGCCTACACATGTAACTGCAGGGCCAAGTTAACTCCTACACATGTAACTGCAGGGCCCAGTTAACTCCTACATGTGTAACTGCAGGGCCCAGTTAACTCCTACACGTGTAACTGCAGGGCCTAGTTAAAGCCTACACATGTAACTGCAGGGCCCAGTTAACTCCTACACATGTAACTGCAGGGTCCAGTTAACTCCTACACATGTAACTGCAGGGTCTAGTTAACTCCTACACATGTAACTGCAGGGTCTAGTTAACTCCTACACATGTAACTGCAGGGCCTAGTTAACTCCTACACATGTAACTGCAGGGCCCAGTTAACTCCTACACATGTAACTGCAGGGCCCAGTTAACTCCTACACATGTAACTGCAGGGCCCAGTTAACTCCTACACATGTAACTGCAGGGCCCAGTTAACTCCTACACATGTAACTGCAGGGCCCAGTTAACTCCTACACATGTAACTGCAGGGCCCAGTTAACTCCTACACATGTAACTGCAGGGCCCAGTTAACTCCTACACATGTAACTGCAGGGCCCAGTTAACTCCTACACATGTAACTGCAGGGCCCAGTTAACTCCTACACATGTAACTGCAGGGCCCAGTTAACTCCTACACATGTAACTGCAGGGTCTAGTTAACTCCTACAAATGTAACTGCAGGGTCTAGTTAACTCCTACAAATGTAACTGCAGGGTCTAGTTAACTCCTACACATGTAACTGCAGGGTCTAGTTAACTCCTACACATGTAACTGCAGGGCCTAGTTAACTCCTACACATGTAACTGCAGGGCCTAGTTAACTCCTACAAATGTAACTGCAGGGCCCAGTTAACTCCTACACATGTAACTGCAGGGTCTAGTTAAAGCCTACAACTGCAGGGCCCAGTTAAAGCCTACACATGTAACTGCAGGGCCCAGTTAAAGCCTACACATTGTGACGGCCCTGAATTATTTTGAGCCGTCTCAGTGCTTCTCCTTCCAATAGGGTGCTTTCCCTTTAATTCCCAATTAAATAGCCAGCATCAGCTGCGCAAAAGGGGCGTTTGTGATGGAGACGTGACTGAGGATGTGTTCCCGAAGCTTCACTATTCCGGTTGTTTGGTTGCTGTTAAACGTGTGTTTTGTAGCCTGAGAGTTTACCCAGGATCGGATCCACTCTTTGCGTCCGTGGACTACTCCTCTCTATTCTTCGTGGCCTTTCTCCGCTGGAGATCTGTTGGCGGATTGGATTGTCTGACTGACCGACTGACTACCACCTTTTTTGTATACGGTATTTCATTTGTTTTGATATGATGTATACGGTGATGATTTATGTAGTTAGATGTAGTTGAGGAATTAGTAAGAGCAGATACGCTTTAAAGTTCTGTGGTAAAATTGTTATATTGATTGTATGATTTAATACTGGGTTTACGCTACACGGAATGAACGGACCAACATTGCGTGACAAAAGTCACTTGAGTTCACTGAACTCCTTTACCGGGCGGGACTCTTTTTAGGCCCGAGGTACAGGACATTTCTGGAGGAACCAGAACTCATTGTGTTATATTATTATGTGTGTGTAATCCATTGATGTTGCTAATACAACCCACGCAAAAGAATAGTTGTTTTTGAAGTTCTTTCAATGTTTTAAGGGTTTATGAAAAGTTGATTTCCCTTCTGACGTTTACATAAGTCCTTTGTATGGTGTAGACTTGACGGACCAGATGGGACTCATTCCCTCCCAAACTAAAAGGAGAGACCAATGTTTTCTCTGGTAGGCACAACCTACCTGGCACCCCTAAAAAAAAAATAACCTCAAGTCAAAACCGTTACATAAAAAATGGCACCCCAGATGGGACAGCACAACATTGAGAACTAACCAAAGCAAATCTTTTGTGTGGAATTAAAACAATGGATTCACCCCAAGATAATGTGCTCATCCATGTCATACCTGTCAATGGGAATATACAGGGCCATTCTGACCATCAAGCTGACAATACAAATCATAATGTGAATGGAGATAATGGAGTTGATTTGGGCCAGAGCCCTGGGAATCTGAATGCTCGGTCTGAACCACAGGCCACAGGAGGTCTAACCAGTTACTCACTTATTGACATGGATCTGTGTGGAAGTACTGAGCTAGCCCTCCCTCTGACACCCAACCTTCTTCCATTGTCTGGTTTATCTCCAGAGGTGGGAGTCTTACAACTTCAAGGTGACATCCTTGATATTCGTCGGACTCAACAACATCTCCAAACTCTTATCCACGATAAATTTAAATGTCTGAGGGAAGAGCAACAACAGAGTGCCATGGAATTCAGAAACTCACTGAGCACTCTAACCCACACACTGACAGAGCTCAGTGAGAGTGGAAGACGGGAAATTACTGGTGCCATGGACAGGCAGTTTGACTACCAACGAAACCAACTCACTGCCACTCTCCAATGGCGCCTGCAACATCATCACACTGAGGTCCTCAAGGACGTTAATTCAGTTTTTTCTCCCATGGTTAACACTGTAGACCACTTGCAAACAGAGCTCTCTAATTGTGTTAAAATGTTGGATGACGTGTCTGTGGACATGGCCTCCATTAGGCACAACTCCTTACACAGAGTTTCTCTGGTGTCCACTTCTGTTCAGACCACTGAGGGCCAAGCTGGTACCTCTGAAGAGCCAAGACAAGGCCATGCTACAGCCACCCCTTGCAGGATGCAATCCACCATGCATCCTGGTGTTCATTTTCATTGTCCGATAACGCCCTCCCCCTCTACTTCCTCAATCCCTCCTAGCTCGTTTGTTCATGGTGAATTGAGTAGACGTCATGTGGGGGCGATGCCCATTAAATTGCAATTTCCCACCTTTGGGAAAAAAGATGACAGTCCTGATCTGCTAATGTACCTAGAAAGATGTCGTGACTTTCTTGCCCTCAATCCCCTGGCTGACGAAGAACTCCTTGCCACATTGAGGAATGTGTTGCATGGGACAGCTCGAGACTGGTGGGATGTGGCACGTCTCACCACTACCTCCTGGGCTGACTTTGAGGCCAAGTTTTCCTCTGCATTTCTGTCTGAGGACTACACAGATGAGTTGGCAGACAGAGTCAGGAATCGAGTACAAAGAGAGAAAGAGAGTATCCGTGACTTTGCATACGGTTACCACTCCCTGTGCAGAAGGTGGAAACCTGGCATTGAGGAGGAA
The DNA here is from genome assembly GCF_045791955.1 of Oncorhynchus clarkii lewisi. Taxonomy (NCBI): domain Eukaryota; kingdom Metazoa; phylum Chordata; class Actinopteri; order Salmoniformes; family Salmonidae; genus Oncorhynchus; species Oncorhynchus clarkii. The sequence continues at coordinate 35,549 of NW_027261120.1, forward strand.
GAGGTCATTAAATTGATTTTGAAGAACATCAACCCACTACTAGCCAGTCAACTCCGAGAACGAGTCACCACTGTCGATGGACTGGTTCGCTTGGGACAGCAGTTTGAGAAGGACAGAGAATGCCAACAGCAATATGACCAAAGAAAGAAACAGACACCCAAACAGTTACCCAAGACAGACCATCAACAACAGCTAGAGTCTCCAGCCAAGACCCCTCTCATGTTCTGTTGGAGATGTAACCAAAAGGGACATTCTTCAGCTACATGTCCAAGACCGTATCAAGAAAACCCTTCCAGAAACCACCAATCACAACAGGCCAACACACCTAACTCTCTTCGCAGGAATGACCATCCTTCTCTGGGTGCTTTAACCAGAGCTGAAATCCCAAGAGTCACTGCCTACGCCCCCCCATCGACATCCCCTTCCTTTCAGTTCATACCGCACCAACTGGTGTTACCCCTGTCCATAGGCCCATGGACAGGAAGAGCCATCCTGGACACCGGGTCATCCTACACACTGCTCAATGAGAAACTGTGGAAGGAGGTTAAAGGTCCGCAATACAACTTGAAGCCGTGGACAGAAGGTCCACTCTATCTGGCTGATGGTGAGGCTAAACGACCACTTGGATGGAGTGAGGTAGAGTTCCGCCTGTGTAACCGCTCCTATATGATTCCTTCGGTTATCCTACAAACCAAGAACCTTGCTTTTCCTGTCGTGTTGGGAATTGATTTCATGTACTTCAGTGGTGTCCAGATTGATATCGCACACAATTGCTACTGGTTTCCATACAATCCGAGCAAGAAGCATTTCTTCCAATCAGAAGCTACGAAGTTACATGATTGGGGTTCAAATGTGGCAGTCTTCTCTGCCGTTGCTCCGTTACCACTAACCCTTGATAATCCTTCTGACGATCTCCTTTTACAGGCTGTAAGAAGAGCTCAGCTGGAACATCCAGAGGAGTTAAGGCTGTTGGAACAGCTGCAGAATAATGCTGATGTATGTACTTCAAGGCTAGGACGCACCGGGCTCCTGAAGCACAAAATATTCCTTACACAGGAAATGCCGATCAAGCAAAAGCCATATCGTTTGTCCCCAGCGAAGCTAATCATCCAAAAGGGACTCATTAATGATATGTTAACACAAGATATAATAGAACGTTCCTCCTCTCCTTGGGCTGCTCCTGTTGTCCTCATCCCAAAAAAGACTGGTGGTCTTAGATTTTGTGTGGACTATAGGAAGACCAACAATGTTTCCCAGACTGATGCCTATCCTTTTCCTACCATCCACGAGATCCTGGAGTCATTGTCTGGCGCTGTTGTGTTCACTACCCTTGACCTCAATAGTGGTTATTGGCAAGTTGAGATGGACCAGGAAAGCAAGGACAAGACTGCTTTTGTCTGTGCTGAGGGCTTGTTTTCCTTTAAGGTGATGCCTTTTGGATTAAAGAATGCACCTGCCACTTTCCAAAGACTGATGGAGATTGCGTTAGGGGAGCTCAAAGGGAAGATCTGTTTCGTCTACCTGGACGATATAATTATCTACTCCCAGAACAGAGAACAACACTTCCAAGATCTTCAAGCAGTGTTGGACAAGCTAAGAGAAGCTGGTCTGACCGTGAATATGAAGAAGAGCAACTTCTGCCAAACTTCCCTGAAGTTCCTTGGCCATATTGTGTCTTTCGACGGCATTCATGTGGATCCTGAAAAGACCAAGGCGGTACAAGATTTTCCTGTGCCAACCACACTCAAGGCCCTTCAACGGTTCCTTGGGATGGCTGGATGGTACCATCGGTTTGTGTCGAACTTCTCCCAGGTGGCAGAACCCCTCAACGCGTTGAAGCGAAAAGGAGTGAAATTCCTATGGACGGCAGAGTGCCAGACATCCTTTGAAACCCTGAAACCACACCTCGTCACACCTCCCATTTTAGGTCATCCCAACTTTGATTCCCCTTTTGTTGTTTACACTGATGCAAGTGATGTTGGACTTGGTGCTGTCCTAGTCCAACAGACTGGACTTGGCACTGAAGAAGTGCTAGCGTTCGCCAGTCGGACATTGAATGGAGCAGAACGGAACTACTCCACAACCGAGCAAGAGTGCCTTGCAGTTGTCTGGGCTTTGGAAAAGTGGAGGTACTACCTGGAGGGAAGACACTTCACTGTGGTCACTGACCATTCCTCCCTTGTGTGGGTGTTCAAGACCAACAAACCAAGCACCAGACTCATAAGATGGGCTCTACGGTTGCAAGAGTTCACCTTTGCAGTAGAATACAGGAAAGGAAAATACAACACTGTTCCAGATGCCTTATCCAGAGCTCCTGCTTGTGGCAACGGTGGCCCGCATCTTACATGTGCTACTGTCCTGTCAAGCAGTCGAGACTCGCCCAAAGCAGACTTTCCCATCTCTGATGAGACCATATGGAAAGCCCAACAGGATGATCCAGAAGTACAGGCTTTGTACCAGACTATCCTGGAAGATGGAGAAAAGATGGTCAATCCTACCACAAAGCTGACCATCCTGGAAGACAAAGTCTACCGTGTTGTACAACTACCACACAGAACCCTCTACCAATTGTACATACCTGAAACTCTACGCCTACAACTGCTTCAACATTTCCATGAAGACCCATTAGCTGGTCATTTGGGCAGGTTCAAAACCTACAAGCGGTTGCAAGCGTTACTGTACTGGCCACATCTGAGCATGGATGTGAAGTCACACATCCGAAACTGTCAGGTTTGTCAAATGTACAAACCAGAAGGTAGAAAGCCTGCTGGCAAGTTGCAGCAAACGGTGGTTACCCGACCTTGGGAAATGCTAGGAGTGGATTTGATGGGTCCATTTCCTAGAAGCTCCAATCAGAATGTGTACATGCTTGTTTTTGTTGATTATTATTCAAAGTGGGTGGAACTCTTTTCCCTGCGTCAGGCCACAGCAAGGACCGTCTCTAACATCCTTACGAAAGAGATCCTGACTCGCTGGGGAGTGCCTGATTACATCCTGTCTGATCGAGGTTCCCAATTTGTCTCTGATCTCTTTGAGGAGACCTGCCAAAGATGGAACCTGAGACAGAAGTTGACCACGGCCTATCACCCACAGACCAATCTCACTGAGAGAGTAAATCGAACCTTGAAGACAATGATTGCTTCCTATGTAGGGATCCAGCACAAACACTGGGACAAGCACCTTCACGAGTTTCGATTTGCCCTGAATTCTGCTGTGCAAGAGTCCACTGGAGTCACACCTGCAGAGCTGAACCTAAGTCGTCCCCTCCGAGGACCCTTGGATATGGTGCTACAGCCCCAGCAGATTACTCCAGACGCTGCTTGCTATGACCAGGTAGTCCATCTCCATGACTTGAGAGCTCTTGTCTCAAAGAACATGACCCAGGCTCGACTCAAGCAGAAGAGAAATTATGATAAGAACAGACGAGACATGCAGTTTCAGCTTCGTGATCGGGTGTGGCTTCGCTCTCATCCTTACTCGAAAGCTGAACAATTCTTCTCTGCCAAGCTCGCTCCTAAATGGCAAGGACCATATAGGATTGTGGAGCAGATGGGCCCTTTGAACTACCGAGTGGTGAAAGAGGACACAGGTGAAGATATGCGCGTTGTCCATGTCTCACGCCTTAAGGCCTGTTACCCCTCGGCTGAGGAATGGGAGGCGATTGAGCGCCGCAAGATCTTGGATATCTTTGAAGAGGAAAGTGAGGAGACTTTTCTCGGATTCCCAGACCCAGAAGTCTCACACCTTAAGGCCTGTGACCCCTCAGCTGAGGAGCGTGAGCTCCAAAAAGTCATGAGAATTTTTGTAGAGGAAAGTGATGAGGAGACCTTTCTCGGTTACCCCGACCAAGATGTGCCTTCCAGGGCAATGGTCGGCTTTTTCCAGGGGAGGGGGTGTGTGACGGCCCTGAATTATTTTGAGCCGTCTCAGTGCTTCTCCTTCCAATAGGGTGCTTTCCCTTTAATTCCCAATTAAATAGCCAGCATCAGCTGCGCAAAAGGGGCGTTTGTGATGGAGACGTGACTGAGGATGTGTTCCCGAAGCTTCACTATTCCGGTTGTTTTGTTGCTGTTAAACGTGTGTTTTGTAGCCTGAGAGTTTACCCAGGATCGGATCCACTCTTTGCGTCCGTGGACTACTCCTCTCTATTCTTCGTGGCCTTTCTCCGCTGGAGATCTGTTGGCGGATTGGATTGTCTGACTGACCGACTGACTACCACCTTTTTTGTATACGGTATTTCATTTGTTTTGATATGATGTATACGGTGATGATTTATGTAGTTAGATGTAGTTGAGGAATTAGTAAGAGCAGATACGCTTTAAAGTTCTGTGGTAAAATTGTTATATTGATTGTATGATTTAATACTGGGTTTACGCTACACGGAATGAACGGACCAACATTGCGTGACAAAAGTCACTTGAGTTCACTGAACTCCTTTACCGGGCGGGACTCTTTTTAGGCCCGAGGTACAGGACATTTCTGGAGGAACCAGAACTCATTGTGTTATATTATTATGTGTGTGTAATCCATTGATGTTGCTAATACAACCCACGCAAATGAATAGTTGTTTTTGAAGTTCTTTCAATGTTTTAAGGGTTTATGAAAAGTTGATTTCCCTTCTGACGTTTACATAAGTCCTTTGTATGGTGTAGACTTGACGGACCAGATGGGACTCATTCCCTCCCAAACTAAAAGGAGAGACCAATGTTTTCTCTGGTAGGCACAACCTACCTGGCACCCCTAAAAAAAAAATAACCTCAAGTCAAAACCGTTACAACATGTAACTGCTGGGCCCAGTTAAAGCCTACACATGTAACTGCAGGGCCCAGTTAAAGCCTACACATGTAACTGCAGGGCCCAGTTAACTCCTACACATGTAACTGCAGGGCCCAGTTAAAGCCTACACATGTAACTGCAGGGCCCAGTTAAAGCCTACACATGTAACTGCAGGGCCCAGTTAACTCCTACACATGTAACTGCAGGGCCCAGTTAAAGCCTTCACATGTAACTGCAGGGCCAAGTTAACTCCTACACATGTAACTGCAGGGCCCAGTTAACTCCTACACATGTAACTGCAGGGCCTAGTTAAAGCCTACACATGTAACTGCAGGGCCCAGTTAACTCCTACACATGTAACTGCAGGGCCTAGTTAACTCCTACACATGTAACTGCAGGGCTTAGTTAACTCCTACACATGGAACTGCAGGGCCCAGTTAACTCCTACACATGTAACTGCAGGGTCTAGTTAACTCCTACAAATGTAACTGCAGGGTCTAGTTAACTCCTACACATGTAACTGCAGGGCCTAGTTAACTCCTACAAATGTAACTGCAGGGCCCAGTTAACTCCTACACATGTAACTGCAGGGTCTAGTTAAAGCCTACAACTGCAGGGCCCAGTTAAAGCCTACACATGTAACTGCAGGGCCCAGTTAAAGCCTACACATGTAACTGCAGGGCCCAGTTAAAGCCTACACATGTAACTGCAGGGCCCAGTTAAAGCCTACACATGTAACTGCAGGGCCAAGTTAAAGCCTACACATGTAACTGCAGGGCCAAGTTAAAGCCTACACATGTAACTGCAGGGTCTAGTTAAAGCCTACACATGTAACTGCAGGGCCCAGTTAAAGCCTACACATGTAACTGCAGGGCCCAGTTAACTCCTACACATGTAACTGCAGGGCCCAGTTAAAGCCTACACATGTAACTGCAGGGCCAAGTTAACTCCTACATATGTAACTGCAGGGCCCAGTTAACTCCTACACATGTAACTGCAGGGCCCAGTTAAAGCCTACACATGTAACTGCAGGGCCCAGTTAACTCCTACACATGTAACTGCAGGGCCCAGTTAACTCCTACACATGGAACTGCAGGGCCCAGTTAACTCCTACACATGTAACTGCAGGGCCCAGTTAACTCCTACACATGTAACTGCAGGGCCTAGTTAAAGCCTACACATGTAACTGCAGGGCCCAGTTAACTCCTACACATGTAACTGCAGGGCCCAGTTAACTCCTACATATGTAACTGCAGGGCCCAGTTAACTCCTACACATGTAACTGCAGGGTCTAGTTAACTCCTACATATGTAACTGCAGGGTCTAGTTAACTCCTACATATGTAACTTTAGGGCCCAGTTAACTCCTACACATGTAACTGCAGGGCCCAGTTAACTCCTACACATGTAACTGCAGGGCCCAGTTAACTCCTGCATGTGTAACTACAGGGCCCAGTTAACTCCTACACATGTAACTGCAGGGCCCAGTTAACTCCTGCATGTGTAACTACAGGGCCCAGTTAACTCCTACACATGTAACTGCAGGGCCTAGTTAACTCCTGCACATGTAACTGCAGTGCCCAGAATAACTCTGTGTTTGATGACCAGGTGGAGAGTCTGACGGCAGCGCGGAAAGCCTCCCAGGCCGGAACGGAACCCTCAGACGCCATCAGAGTGGTCAACTCTGTCCTCACACAGCTGGACCAGATCAAGCGGTCAGTCAGACATGTTCAGTTCATCTGTTGTGATGGGTCACACATTAAACCCCAGTCAGACATGTTCAGTTCATCTGCTGTGATGGGTCACACATTAAACCCCAGTCAGACATGTTCAGTTCATGTGCTGTGATGGGACACACATTAAACCCCAGTCAGACATGTTCAGTTCATCTGTTGTGATGGGTCACACATTAAACCCCAGTCAGACATGTTCAGTTCATCTGTTGTGATGGGTCACACATTAAACCCCAGTCAGACATGTTCAGTTCATCTGCTGTGATGGGTCACACATTAAACCCCAGTCAGACATGTTCAGTTCATGTGCTGTGATGGGACACACATTAAACCCCAGTCAGACATGTTCAGTTCATCTGTTGTGATGGGTCACACATTAAACCCCAGTCAGACATGTTCAGTTCATCTGTTGTGATGGGTCACACATTAAACCCCAGTCAGACATGTTCAGTTCATCTGTTGTGATGGGACACACATTAAACCCCAGTCAGACATGTTCAGTTCATCTGTTGTGATGGGTCACACATTAAACCCCAGTCAGACATGTTCAGTTCATGTGCTGTGATGGGACACACATTAAACCCCAGTCAGACATGTTCAGTTCATCTGTTGTGATGGGACACACATTAAACCCCAGTCAGACATGTTCAGTTCATCTGTTGTGATGGGTCACACATTAAACCCCAGTCAGACATGTTCAGTTCATCTGTTGTGATGGGTCACACATTAAACCCCAGTCAGACATGTTCAGTTCATGTGCTGTGATGGGACACACATTAAACCCCAGTCAGACATGTTCAGTTCATCTGTTGTGATGGGACACACATTAAACCCCAGTCAGACATGTTCAGTTCATCTGTTGTGATGGGTCACACATTAAACCCCAGTCAGACATGTTCAGTTCATCTGTTGTGATGGGTCACACATTAAACCCCAGTCAGACATGTTCAGTTCATCTGTTGTGATGGGTCACACATTAAACCCCAGTCAGACATGTTCAGTTCATGTGCTGTGATGGGACACACATTAAACCCCAGTCAGACATGTTCAGTTCATCTGTTGTGATGGGTCACACATTAAACCCCAGTCAGACATGTTCGGTTCATCTGTTGTGATGGGACACACATTAAACCCCAGTCAGACATGTTCAGTTCATCTGTTGTGATGGGTCACACATTAAACCCCAGTCAGACATGTTCAGTTCATCTGCTGTGATGGGTCACACATTAAACTCTGTTTAACATGACTTCCTATTACTGGTCAAAAGTAGTGCACTATGTAGGGAATAGGTGGCCAATAGCCTTATAGGCCTTGGTCAAAAGTAGTGCACTATGTAGGGAATAGGTGGCCATTAGCCCTATGGGCCTTGGTCAAAAGTAGTGCACTATATAGGGAATAGGGGGCCATTAGCCTTATAGGCCTTGGTCAAAAGTAGTGCACTATATAGGGAATAGGGGGCCATTAGCCTTATAGGTCTTGGTCAAAAGTAGTGCACTATATAGGGAATAGGGGGCCATTAGCCTTATAGGTCTTGGTCAAAAGTAGTGCACTATATAGGGAATAGGGGCCCATTTGGGATACATCCGTGTTCTCTACAAGCGGCTGTGGGATTCTACCACTTCATCCTCCAGTGTGTTGGTGTGTATGTAGATTAGCCCAGCTGATCTTCCTGTATATCCCAGGCATCCTAATGTTGTGATCCTGACCACCTCCAACGTGACAGAGAAGATAGACCTGGCGTTTGTGGACAGAGCTGACATCAAGCAGTACATTGGCCCTCCGTCTGTAGAGGGCATCTTCAACATCTATCTGTCCTGTCTGGAAGAACTGATGAAGGTAAACACACACCAACATCTCTCTGTCCTGGAGGAACTGATGCAGGTTAAAACACACCAACATCTCTCTGTCCTGTCTGGAGGAACTGATGAAGGTAAACACACCAACATCTCTCTGTCCTGTCTGGAGGAACTGATGAAGGTAAAAACACACCAACATCTCTCTGTCCTGGAGGAACTGATGCAGGTTAAAACACACCAACATCTCTCTGTCTTGTCTGGAGGAACTGATGAAGGTAAACACACCAACATCTCTCTGTCCTGTCTGGAGGAACTGATGAAGGTAAAAACACACCAACATCTCTCTGTCCTGGAGGAACTGATGCAGGTAAAAACACACCAACATCTCTCTGTCCTGGAGGAACTGATGAAGGTAAAAACACACCAACATCTCTCTGTCCTGTCTGGAGGAACTGATGAAGGTACAAACACACCAACATCTCTCTGTCCTCCTGGAGGAACTGATGAAGGTAAAAACACACCAACATCTCTCTGTCCTCCTGGAGGAACTGATGCAGGTTAAAACACACCAACATCTCTCTGTCCTGTCTGGAGGAACTGATGAAGGTTAAAACACACCAACATCTCTCTGTCCTGTCTGGAGGAACTGATGCAGGTAAAAACACACCAACATCTCTCTGTCCTGTCTGGAGGAACTGATGCAGGTAAAAACACACCAACATCTCTCTGTCCTCCTGGAGGAACTGATGCAGGTTAAAACACACCAACATCTCTCTGTCCTGTCTGGAGGAACTGATGAAGGTTAAAACACACCAACATCTCTCTGTCCTGTCTGGAGGAACTGATGCAGGTAAAAACACACCAACATCTCTCTGTCCTGTCTGGAGGAACTGATGCAGGTAGAAACACACCAACATCTCTCTGTCCTGGAGGAACTGATGCAGGTAAACACACCAACATCTCTCTGTCCTGTCTGGAGGAACTGATGAAGGTTAAAACACACCAACATCTCTCTGTCCTGTCTGGAGGAACTGATGAAGGTGAACACACCAACATCTCTCTGTCCTCCTGGAGGAACTGATGCAGGTAAAAACACACCAACATCTCTCTGTCCTCCTGGAGGAACTGATGCAGGTAAAAACACACCAACATCTCTCTGTCCTCCTGGAGGAACTGATGCAGGTAAACACACCAACATCTCTCTGTCCTGTCTGGAGGAACTGATGAAGGTAAAAACACACCAACATCTCTCTGTCCTCCTGGAGGAACTGATGAAGGTTAAAACACACCAACATCTCTCTGTCCTCCTGGAGGAACTGATGAAGGTAAAAACACACCAACATCTCTCTGTCCTCCTGGAGGAACTGATGAAGGTACAAACACACCAACATCTCTCTGTCCTGTCTGGAGGAACTGATGAAGGTTAAAACACACCAACATCTCTCTGTCCTGTCTGGAGGAACTGATGCAGGTAAAAACACACCAACATCTCTCTGTCCTCCTGGAGGAACTGATGAAGGTACAAACACACCAACATCTCTGTCCTCCTGGAGGAACTGATGAAGGTAAAAACACACCAACACTCTGTCCTCCTGGAGGAACTGATGAAGGTAAAAACACACCAACATCTCTGTCCTCCTGGAGGAACTGATGAAGGTTAAAACACACCAACATCTCTCTGTCCTGTCTGGAGGAACTGATGAAGGTACAAACACACCAACATCTCTCTGTCCTGTCTGGAGGTACTGATGCAGGTAAACACACACCAACATCTCTCTGTCCTCCTGGAGGAACTGATGCAGGTTAAAACACACCAACATCTCTGTCCTGTCTGGAGGAACTGATGAAGGTTAAAACACACCAACATCTCTCTGTCCTCCTGGAGGAACTGATGCAGGTTAAAACACACCAACATCTCTCTGTCCTCCTGGAGGAACTGATGCAGGTTAAAACACCAACATCTCTCTGTCCTCCTGGAGGAACTGATGCAGGTTAAAACACCAACATCTCTCTGTCCTCCTGGAGGAACTGATGAAGGTAAACACACACCAACATCTCTCTGTCCTCCTGGAGGAACTGATGAAGGTAAACACACACCAACATCTCTCTGTCCTCCTGGAGGAACTGATGCAGGTAAAAACACACCAACATCTCTCTGTCCTGTCTGGAGGAACTGATGAAGGTAAACACACACCAACATCTCTCTGTCCTCCTGGAGGAACTGATGCAGGTAAAAACACACCAACATGTGTATTTAATGAATACAGTCAGACCTCTTTGGGAATGGAGGCTGTTTGGAACTCTGGGGTTCCTATCTTTAAAATGTGTCAGTCTGTAACTCTGGGGTTCGTATCTTTAAAATGTGTCAGTCTGTAACTCTGGGGTTCCTATCTTTAAAATGTGTCAGTCTGTAACTCTGGGGTTCCTATCTTTAAAATGTGTCAGTCTGTAACTCTGGGGTTCCTATCTTTAAAATGTGTCAGTCTGTAACTCTGGGTTTCCTATCTTTAAAATGTGTCAGTCTGTAACTCTGGGGTTCCTATCTTTAAAATGTGTCAGTCTGTAACTCTGGGGTTCCTATCTTTTGAGTTTCTACCGTAGGATACAGTTACTCTGTTATTGAGGAGTCCTTTCACTGACACGTCTGTGTTCAGTACCAGGTCTTCACCAAGGTGTTGTACCGAAACATCAACAGAGGTAAAAAATCATGTGTGAGTTATTTTTCCTTTTCCTACGTTGTGTGTAGTGCCAGATCGTGTACCCCAGACAGCCACTGCTGACCATGTTTGAGCTGGAGACCATGGGCTTCAGGGAGAGCAAGGTGTCAGAGCTCAGCCTGGTTCTCAGGGACATCGCCATGTGAGTCCCAGCCCTCCGTAGCGTTGACGTTCATATCTCAGACCTGCCACCGAGCTACTACCCTTGAGAAGTGTGTGTGGATTGGATCGGATTGGATTGTATCGGAGTAGAATTGATACTACCCGTGAGAAGTGTGTGTGTTGGATTGGATTGTATCGGAGTAGAATTGATACTCCCCGTGAGAAGTGTGTGTGTTGGATTGGATTGTATCGGAGTAGAATTGAAAGATGTTTTGTGCTTATTTCTCTTGTGGACTGTTCCAGAAAGAGTAAAGGTTTTAGTGGCAGAGCGCTGAGGAAACTACCCTTTTTGGCCCATGCTCTTTTTGTGAAGGTTTGTAAACGTTTTCAAATGTTTCACGCAACATGCAAACATTTTTATTTTAAACAAACATTTTAAACATTAATTCAATGGGAAGATATTTGTATTTAAAATAAACTGTAGTATTTTTATATGGAAAGAGTGCTACTCATTGCGTTCCTATGCAACAGCAATCTGACTTGCCTATGATTCCTTACCAGACCCCGACAGTGGCCCTGGAGAGGTTCCTGGAGGCCATGGACCTGGCAGTGGACAAACAGATAGAGGAGAGGGACAACCTGGTCAACTGTCTGTGATCTACAGGGACACTGTCTCAAATAGCTCCCTATACCCTTTATAGTGTCTGTAGGGATCTGATCAAAAAGTAGTGCGCTAAATATGGAATAGGGTGCTATTTGGGACTTGTCTCAGACAGTCTGGACCTGTTTTACCCAACGGTTGATGGAAACGGTCTCTTCTGGTATTTCATGTACATTTTATTTCCTGGTTAAATAATATACATTTTATAATCATATTTTTCTAACCACTCAACGTTGACCAATTTAGTTTTCTCACAGACAGTGTGTTTTACCATTTAGAGCACTATATTAAAGATGGCAGCCGTCAACCAGTCGGTCATGTTCTGTGGAGACTTCCTGAAGCTTGTGTTGCTACTGCCGAGCGTCATCAACGTTAGGTGCGTTCTCAGCACGTTTTAAAAAGCTACCGTATTAAGACTGAGATGCAGTCCTCTCTTGATACGTGTGACTATAACGGCTTTAATTTCCTAACCCAAGACGGCGTGTCCCGAATGGCACCCTATGCATTGCACTACTTTGGGCCGGGACCCATAGGTCTATGGTCAAGCGTAGTGCACTATATGAGGGAATTAGGGTGCGATATGTTGTTTACAGCACATGTATTCATTACTCTGTCTGCTTGTCTGAGGTTTTCTATGTGAGCTTGCTGTTTCCTATACGTTTCAATAGGTGCTATTAGAAACACAGCCTTTCTGCTATTGTAAATGAATGCAAATGCCCCAAATAGGAGCTCTTCAATGGAAATGTACAAATTCTGATTTAATTTCTAATCCCGTGGATGGTTTTTTTTGATACTCCAGAATGTTCCATGTATTGTGTGCTGCCATCATATGGTCTCTTCATTTAAACTCAGGATACACATGTTCATAACTGACCTTGTTTATTTATATATAAAACATGGGATTATTCAACTCTTTAAAACACCCTTTGACTCATTTTGAGTTTGTCAAATACACTGCCCACACGATAGACATGTGATTTCATCGTGATTGGCTAACAGGTCGTATTCATTAGAGCACACTGTAGCAAAACGTTTTGCAACGGAAGCGTTATCCCCCAAGTGCTCTAATCTACAATGTGATGTCAAAGATTCTGTTGCAAAACGTTTTTTTTTGGTGCACTAATGAATATAACCCTCTGTTTCTGAATGAGCCCAGACCTGCCTTCCTCCTGATGAATACAAGCCCAGATTCCCCCAGGGTGAAATTCCCCTTTAAAGTGTGAAGGGGGAAAATGTGTCTTGTAGAACCCAATGTCCAGTGGAGTTCCACTGTTCCACCACTCGGTGGCGGAATAACAGTTCTCCTCCAACCCTGTAATGGCCTTCTGTTTGTAACTGATATCTAACATCTATATACATTTTTTAATATGGGGCCATAGCTCTGCAGAAATTCAACAAGGAGAATTTCAATTAAACCGACTACTGATCATTTGAACACAAACCTTTCTGATTGGTACAGCAGAACATTATCACCTGATGCTGAGTTACAGTAACTTCCTATTGTACAGCTCACTGATAACTGATCATAACAATGCTGTAGTTTACTGTATGACCTAAAGACCAGTCTGGATACCTTGTTATCTCTGCTGCTTTCCTAATGGCACACTATACCCTATATAGTGCACTCCACAGAAAATAGGGTATACTGCACTACAGGGAATAGGGTATACTGTACTATACAGGGAATAGGGTACACTGCACTGTAGGGTATAGGGTATACTGTACTATACAGGGAATAGGGTATACTGTACTATACAGGGTATAGGGTATACTGTACTATACAGGGAATAGGGTACACTGCACTGTAGGGTATACTGTACTATACAGGGTATAGGGTATACTGTACTATACAGGGAATAGGGTATACTGCACTACAGGGAATAGGGTATACTGTACTATACAGGGAATAGGGTACACTGCACTATAGGGTATAGGGTATACTGTACTATACAGGGAATAGGGTATACTGTAATATACAGGGAATAGGGTACACTGCACTACAGGGAATAGGGTATACTGCACTATACAGGGAATAGGGTATACTGTACTATACAGGGTATAGGGTATACTGTACTATACAGGGAATAGGGTATACTGTAATATACAGGGAATAGGGTATACTGCACTACAGGGAATAGGGTATACTGTACTATACAGGGAATAGGGTACACTGCACTACAGGGAATAGGGTATACTGCACTACAGGGAATAGGGTATACTGTACTATACAGGGAATAGGGTACACTGCACTATAGGGTATACTGTACTATATAGGGTATACTGTACTATACAGGGAATAGGGTACACTGCACTATAGGGAATAGGGTATACTGCACTACAGGGAATAGGGTATACTGTACTATACAGGGAATAGGGTACACTGCACTATACAGGGTATAGGGTATACTGTACTATACAGGGAATAGGGTATACTGTACTATACAGGGAATAGGGTACACTGCACTACAGGGAATAGGGTATACTGTACTACAGGGAATAGGGTATACTGTACTATACAGGGAATAGGGTACACTGCACTATAGGGTATACTGTACTATACAGGGAATAGGGTATACTGTACTATACAGGGTATAGGGTATACTGTACTATACAGGGAATAGGGTATACTGTACTATACAGGGAATAGGGTACACTGCACTACAGGGAATAGGGTATACTGTACTACAGGGAATAGGGTACACTGCACTATAGGGTATAGGGTATACTGTACTATACAGGGAATAGGGTATACTGTACTATACAGGGAATAGGGTACACTGCACTACAGGGAATAGGGTATACTGTACTATACAGGGAATAGGGTACACTGCACTACAGGGAATAGGGTACACTGCACTATATAGGGAATAGGGTATACTGCACTACAGGGAATAGGGTATACTGTACTATACAGGGAATAGGGTATACTGCACTATAGGGTATAGGGTATACTGTACTATATAGGGAATAGGGTATATTGTACTATATAGGGAATAGGGTATACTGCACTACAGGGAATAGGGTATACTGCACTATAGGGTATAGGGTATACTGCACTACAGGGAATAGGGTACACTGCACTATAGGGAATAGGGTATACTGTACTATATAGGGAATAGGGTATACTGCACTACAGGGAATAGGGTATACTGTACTATACAGGGAATAGGGTACACTGCACTACAGGGAATAGGGTATACTGCACTATAGGGTATAGGGTATACTGTACTATATAGGGAATAGGGTATACTGTACTATACAGGGAATAGGGTACACTGCACTATAGGGTATAGGGTATACTGTACTATACAGGGAATAGGGTATACTGTACTATAGGGTATAGGGTATACTGTACTATATAGGGAATAGGGTATACTGTACTATACAGGGAATAGGGTATACTGCACTATAGGGTATAGGGTATACTGTACTATATAGGGAATAGGGTATACTGTACTATACAGGGAATAGGGTACACTGCACTATAGGGAATAGGGTATACTGTACTATACAGGGAATAGGGTACACTGCACTACAGGGAATAGGGTATACTGCACTATAGGGTATATGGTATACTGTACTATATAGGGTATACTGTACTATATAGGGTATACTGTAATATATAGGGAATAGGGTATACTGCACTATAGGCTGTCATTTGGGGGCACATATCTCTAACATGGTTTTTCCATGTACAGACTGGTATTTCTACCCATTCTCCGTATGTTGCATGTTTTGCATTCTGTGAATACTGTGCTGGTTTACATGTGAGCTGCAGCCTACAGGCCTCAGACAATGAGCTCTTTGTTTGTCGTTGGGCAACATGCTTCAACTCCACTTCAAAGGTTCATCTGGGGGATGCGTCCCAAATCGTACCCTATTCCCTACGTAGTGCACTACCAGAGCCTATGGGGGTCTGATCAGAAGTAGTGCAGTACATGTTGTTTAGTTTAAAAAGGCCCAACTCTTCTGTTTCTTTCTACCTGTCATATTCCTCAGACACATTAGTGTTGTAATATACTGGTTACAACTGTCTTTAACTCAACACACCGTTTGTAATTACATTCATATACTGTACCTGTTTCACAACGTCAGGCCTCAGTGGAAATGTAACAGAGACTTACAGCTGCATCCCATCACCCTTAAACTAATCTGATTAACGATTATAAAGTCGTCAGAGGTAAAGCTAGGGGGCAGAAGTGTGTGTGTGTGTGTGTGTGAGAAAAGGGCCTTCAGACAGTGCAATTATGGTTTTATTTATCACGCCCATTTCTGCCACACACACACACACACACACGTGTGTGTGGCAGAAACGAGCTTGATAAATGAAACCATAATTGCACTGTCTGAAGGCCCTCTTCTCTCTCCTCTGTAGTCGCTCCAGAAATCAGGCAGCTGCTGAACTGCAATCAAGACGGAGAGAGATTCTAGAGCCTTATTGTTGCACCGTTTCATCACTGTTCTAAAGCGGTTTGAAAACTCCAAACTAAACAAACAGCCGTGTGTTTATCCTGTCAACCGTTGATCAGCTACATGGCCGAAAGCAATGGAATATCAGGACCAGTGCCAATAGTAAATCAGTGTGGGTGGAGACACGTTTACTGCAGGGGAACGGACAGGACGGTTTGATTTGTTGTTTGAGGTTTGTTAAAAACATTCGCTGACAAATCCTTTTTGTTCTGATTGTGAGATGACTACAACATTGGTTTATGCATTACAACAGATTGTTGCTGGAAGCTTCTTCAAATAAAACAAAGAGTATGTGTGTCAGAAATGGCACACCTATTCCCTATGTAGTGCACTACTTTTGACCAGGGCCTATGCATACTGTAGTGCACTATAGGGAATAGAATGCAATTTGGGATGCACCCATTCATTCATTATCCATTCACAGCTGGTAATAAACTGCCATGGGTTTTGTTTAAGGCTGACATGGCTTTAGGAAGAGGCAGCTCAACCTGTATATCCACCCCGTTACATTGTATTCAGACTTGAAGGGTCGGTTTCCTGGACTCCGACTAAGCCTAGTTCCTGACTAAAAAACATTTAGTTCTGTGGAGATGTTCCCATTGAGTGTGCTTTCTAGTGCAGAAATGGCCTTTTATTAGTCTGCGTCCTGGAAAGTGTCTTAAATGTCCCCTGAAAACTAACTGACCGAACAAACCCTGATAATCATCCACATCCTCTGGAAGAATTCTTAATAAGAATCCCTAAAGCCTGTTTGTGTCCCAAATGGGGCATCATATTCCCTATGAAATGCACTACTTTTGACCAGGGACCCATAGTGGGCTATGTTATATAGGGTGCCGTTTGGGATGCAGAGAGAGCAGCTAGTGGGTTGGTTCTTGTTTCATCCTCCATTCCTCTCATCTACAGAAGCAGCTTTGACAACGCGCCTGCCTTCTCATCTTAATGAGACAGCGGCTTAGTCCCAAATGGCAGAGCTAATCAAAAACAATTCACTATAGGGAATAGGGTGCCATTTGGAAAACAGACAAAGGAAATGTATAAAAGATAACAGACACCACTACCTCTGCCTACCACCATTTTCATGATGTCAGGGATTGGTTATAAAACAGTTATCTGCTGTAGTATATAGACGACTGTGGGTGGTTTCACATCCCGTTCATCTCTGTAACACAGAAGTAACATCTCACATAATGGGAGATGAACGTCCAATTATCATCCATTTAAAAAGCCTGTTAGATGAGTGAATTGTGAGTGGGGGATGGTAATATCAGGACAAGAGAGAGGAGAGAAGGAGAGGGGAGCAGAGAGATGAGGACAGGAACGAGGAGAGAGATACCTTGTAACGAGAGGAGACGAGAGAGATACCTTGTAAAGAGAGGAGAGGAGAGAGATACCTTCTAAAGAGAGAAGAGGAGAGAGATACCTTCTAAAGATAAGAGAGGAGAGATACCTTCTAAAGAGAGGAGAGGAGAGAGACCTTCTAAAGAGAAGAGAGGAGAGAGATACCTTCTAAAGAGAGGAGAGGAGAGAGATACCTTGTAAAGAGAGGAGAGGAGAGGAGAGGAGAGGAGAGAGATACCTTCTAAAGAGAGGAGAGGAGAGAGATACCTTCTAAAGAGAGGAGAGGAGAGAGATACCTTCTAAAGATAAGAGAGGAGAGATACCTTCTAAAGAGAGGAGAGGAGAGAGATACCTTCTAAAGAGAAGAGAGGAGAGAGATACCTTGTAAGGAGAGGAGAGGAGAGGAGAGGAGAGGAGAGGAGAGGAGAGGAGAGGAGAGAGATACCTTCTAAAGAGAGAAGAGGAGAGGAGAGAGATACCTTCTAAAGAGAGAAGACGAGAGGAGAGAGATACCTTCTAAAGAGAAGAGAGGAGAGAGATAACTTCTAAAGAGAGGAGAGGAGAGACATACCTTCTAAAGAGAGGAGATGAGAGAGATACCTTCTAAAGAGAGGAGAGGAGAGAGATACCTTCAAAAGAGAAGAGAGGAGAGAGATACCTTCTAACGAGCGGAGAGGAGAGAGATACCTGCCGTCCCTGGTTCCAGGCTGCATCACATCCGGCCGTGATTGGGAGTCCCAATAGGGCGGCGCACATTTGGCCCAGCGTCGTCCGGGTTTGGTCGGGGTCGGCCTTCATTGTCAATAAGAATTTGTTCTTGACTGACTTGCCTAGTTAAATAATAGCTAAATAGGTTTCGTTGCGTCATTACGTCATCTACCTACGTACCTCATCTACCTACGTTATATAGGTATGTACCTCATCTACCTACGTTATATAGGTATGTACCTACGTTATATAGGTATGTACCTCATCTACCTACGTTATATAGGTATGTACCTCATCTACCTACGTTATATAGGTATGCATGTCAGCTTTGACATCGGTTTTGCACATCGGCTTTAAACTAGACATCGGGCCGATACCGATGTTGTCATTTTTAGCAAATATCAGCTGATTCCGATATGCTTACCGATAAATCGTGCATCTCTGCTATTAACTATGAAGTGCACTACTTTCGTCCAGAACCCTATGGGCCCTGGTCAAAAGTAGTGCTCTATACAGGGAATAGGTGGGCATTAGGGAGAGAGACCATGGTAATTGGGCGCTGCAACAAGGATCAAAGAGAGTTGCCATCAATGAGCTGCTGTGCAAATGTCTGTCAACCCCCGAGAGTGATCTGAGACAGAGCCTCCCTCTGTCAGCCTGTGCGTGTGTGTGTGTGCGCGCGCGCGTGTGTGCGTGCGTGTGTGTGTGTGCGGAGAATGAGAGAAAGATGTAGAGACAGCAAAGCCTCTCATCCCACCATATCCCAGCAGCCACCACTCCCCGTGTAGCTGGCCAGCTCCCTGTCTGACTACAGTCCCGTTGGTGGGTGTTAGGAGGATCGTATCTTAATACAGTCGGGGGAAGCCATTGGTTTAACCTTTCATTTTATTTTCATATTTTACAGGTCAAATATTTAAATTCATATCAATTGATATTCCGTTCATATATTTTCATTTGGTTATTTCCCAGACTGCACCTGTGGGCTGCCACTCAGAAGACACAAGAAGGAAACATGATCATCTTTTACACTTGAAGTAATAATAACACCATTGGTGGAAACTTGAGGGGGGGGGGATCTGCGGTGCACGATCAGGGTTGCAAAATTCCAGTAACGTTCCCAAATTCCTAGAAGTTTTCCAGAAATCTTGGTTGGAGGATTCAGGGTTTCCTGCTTACTAACTGTGATTTCTGAAAAAACAGGGAATTTTGGGAAATAATCTGAATTTTGCAACTCTATGTAGGACGCTGAAGGACTAAGTCCTTATGGGAGATGTGAGTCTGGATGTTGGCTGGTACTGATAGATGCAGAATGGGAGATGTGAGTCTGGATGTTGGCTGGTACTGATAGATGCAGAATGGGAGATGTGAGTCTGGATGTTGGCTGGTACTGATAGATGCAAAATGGGAGATGTGAGTGGATGTTGGCTGGTACTGATAGATGCAGAATGGGAGATGTGAGTCTGGATGTTGGCTGGTACTGATAGATGCAGAATGGGAGATGTGAGTCTGGATGTTGGCTGGTACTGATAGATACAGAATGGGAGATGTGAGTCTGGATGTTGGCTGGTACTGATAGATGCAGAATGGGAGATGTGAGTCTGGATGTTGGCTGGTACTGATAGATGCAGAATGGGAGATGTGAGTGGATGTTGGCTGGTACTGATAGATGCAGAATGGGAGATGTGAGTCTGGATGTTGGCTGGTACTGATAGATGCAGAATGGGAGATGTGAGTCTGGATGTTGGCTGGTACTGATAGATGCAGAATGGGAGATGTGAGTCTGGATGTTGGCTGGTACTGATAGATGCAGAATGGGAGATGTGAGTCTGGATGTTGGCTGGTACTGATAGATGCAGAATGGGAGATGTGAGTCTGGATGTTGGCTGGTACTGATAGATGCAGAATGGGAGATGTGAGTCTGGATGTTGGCTGGTACTGAGAGATGCAGAATGGGAGATGTGAGTCTGGATGTTGGCTGGTACTGATAGATGCAGAATGGGAGATGTGAGTCTGGATGTTGGCTGGTACTGATAGATGCAGAATGGGAGATGTGAGTCTGGACGTTGGCTGGTACTGATAGATGCAGAATGGGAGATGTGAGTCTGGATGTTGGCTGGTACTGATAGATGCAGAATGGGAGATGTGAGTCTGGATGTTGGCTGGTACTGATAGATGCAGAATGGGAGATGTGAGTCTGGATGTTGGCTGGTATTGATAGATGCAGAATGGGAGATGTGAGTCTGGATGTTGGCTGGTACTGATAGATGCAGAATGGGAGATGTGAGTCTGGATGTTGGCTGGTACTGATAGATGCAGAATGGGAGATGTGAGTCTGGATGTTGGCTGGTGCTGATAGATGCAGAATGGGAGATGTGAGTCTGGATGTTGGCTGGTACTGATAGATGCAGAATGGGAGATGTGAGTCTGGATGTTGGCTGGTACTGATAGATGCAGAATGGGAGATGTGAGTCTGGATGTTGGCTGGTACTGATAGATGCAGAATGGGAGATGTGAGTCTGGATGTTGGCTGGTACTGATAGATGCAGAATGGGAGATGTGAGTCTGGATGTTGGCTGGTACTGATAGATGCAGAATGGGAGATGTGAGTGGATGTTGGCTGGTACTGATAGATGCAGAATGGGAGATGTGAGTGGATGTTGGCTGGTACTGATAGATGCAGAATGGGAGATGTGAGTCTGGATGTTGGCTGGTACTGATAGATGCAGAATGGGAGATGTGAGTCTGGATGTTGGCTGGTACTGATAGATGCAGAATGGGAGATGTGAGTCTGGATGTTGGCTGGTACTGATAGATGCAGAATGGGAGATGTGAGTCTGGATGTTGGCTGGTACTGAGAGATGCAGAATGGGAGATGTGAGTCTGGATGTTGGCTGGTACTGATAG
Organism: Oncorhynchus clarkii lewisi; assembly: GCF_045791955.1. Taxonomy (NCBI): domain Eukaryota; kingdom Metazoa; phylum Chordata; class Actinopteri; order Salmoniformes; family Salmonidae; genus Oncorhynchus; species Oncorhynchus clarkii. The sequence continues at coordinate 56,756 of NW_027261120.1, forward strand.
ATGCAGAATGGGAGATGTGAGTGGATGTTGGCTGGTACTGATAGATGCAGAATGGGAGATGTGAGTGGATGTTGGCTGGTACTGATAGATGCAGAATGGGAGATGTGAGTCTGGATGTTGGCTGGTACTGATAGATGCAGAATGGGAGATGTGAGTCTGGATGTTGGCTGGTACTGATAGATGCAGAATGGGAGATGTGAGTCTGGATGTTGGCTGGTACTGATAGATGCAGAATGGGAGATGTGAGTCTGGATGTTGGCTGGTACTGAGAGATGCAGAATGGGAGATGTGAGTCTGGATGTTGGCTGGTACTGATAGATGCAGAATGGGCGATGTGAGGCTGGATGTTGGCTGGTACTGATAGATGCAGAATGGGAGATGTGAGTCTGGATGTTGGCTGGTACTGATAGATGCAGAATGGGCAGTGCGTCGTAGCGGCTATGTAAACACAGGCAGACTTCAATGGTTGTTGGGAGGTAGTCAGAAGACAAAACAATGTCTTCATGATCAAGCATGCTTTAGAACTGTCAACATGTCCAACTATTAACATGTCATCAGACTGATTAATTGCAGCTAGAACGAAGGCTGTTTTCCATTGTCTTGTGTTCTGATGCCAGCTTTAGATTTTCTTCCGTCTTGGTTTTGTTTTCCTGTACGGTAATTCAGTTTAATTTGTTTGGATTGGAAGTTGAATGTCACTAGGAATTTATGTTATGCAAGACAGAGCTTGGTTGATGTTGAGTCTTTCTCTCTCCTCTCTCTGTCTCACCCTCCCTTTCTCTTCTCTCTCTCTCTTTCTTTCTCTCACCCTCCCTCTCTCTCACACTCTCTCTCTCTCTCTCACCATCCCCCTCTCTCACCTTCCCTCTCTCTCACCCTCTCTCTCTCTCCCTCTCACTCACATTCCCTCCCTCTCTCTCACTCTCTCTCTCTCTCTCTCTCTCTCTCTCTCTCTCTCTCCCTTCCCTCTTCTCTCTCTCTCTCTCCCCCTTCCCTCTCTCTCTCTCTCTCTCTCTCTCTCTCTCTCTCCCCCTTCCTCTCTCTCTCTCTCTCTCTCTCTCCCCTTCTCTCTCCTTCCCTCCTCTCTCTCTCTCTCTCTCTCTCTCTCTCTCCCCCTTCCCCCTCTCTCTCTCTCTCTCTCTCTCTCTCTCTCTCTCTCTCCCCCTTCCCTCTCTCTCTCTCTCTCTCTCCCCCTTCTCTCTCTCTCTCTCTCTCTCTCTCTCTCTCTCTCTCTCCCTCTCTCTCTCTCTGTCTCTCTGTCTCTGTCTCGCTCTCTCTGTCTCTCTCTCTGTCTCTCTCTCTCTCTCTCTCTCTCTCCCCCTTCCCTCTCTCTCTCTCTCACTCTATTCAATTCATTTCAATATAAGGGTTTTATTGTCATGGGAAACATATGTTTACGTTGCCAAATCAAGTGAATAAGATAATAAAGAAAAGTGAAATAAACAATAAAAAATAAACATTATAAGAGATAGATAGATTATAGAGACCTTTCAGATGTCATTCTGGCTATGTACAGTGTTATAACAAAGTGCAATTAGTTAAAGTACAAAAAGGAACATAAATATGGGTTGTATTTACAATGGTGTTTGTTCTTCACTGGTTGCCCTTTTCTTGTGGCAACAGGTCACAAATCTTGCTGCTGTGATGTCACACTGTGGCAGTCCAGTGTGTCCAGTGTGTGTGTGTGTGTGTGTGTGTGTGTGTGTGTGTGAGTGTGACATCCTTTGATTGATAGAAGAAGGATGTGTACTGCATTCTAAACATCTTAACTGTCCAGGTCCTAAATCAACATCGGACAGGTAGGATGGTTGTGGATGTTTGTAAGACACCATCATGTGATTGAAGGACATCATGTCATGTTGAAGTTGACACCTGGAGCAGAAGGTAACATCTAATGTTGGTCATGTGACTAGAGACTTGTTTAACTCCACCAGAATAAACTAACAGCTACGCTTCAAAAGGGACGCGACTGATGGATATTTGAGGCCTATTTTCAGAATGTTACCTTGCTTCTGTTTAGAGAACAATGGGTCTTCTTATAGAAGGTTGGTTGTTGTTTGTATTTGGAGGAAACAAAGACCTTTGTGCATATCCCAGATGGCACCATAGTTCCTATGTAGATCCTGGTCAAAAGTAGTGGTCAGATTCAACTCTGGACCTCGAAGCCAGTTCCCCCGCCTTTTATCATTGCTCCCCTCTAATCAGGAACTGATTTAGACTGGGACACCAGTTGGGTGATTCCCCTCTAATCAGGAACTGATTTAGACTGGGACACCGGTTGGGTGCAATTAATGATCTGGTAGAACAGATCACCAGCAGGCTTCCGAACCTCATAGGGCCAGAGTTGAATATCCTGCTATAGGGAATAGGTAGCCTGGAAACCTGATGGTGAATGTTATTGAATTCTACATCAGGCATGAATGAGCAGTTGGATCAGGAAAGTGTCCTCTCACAACCTCTACAAGCCAAATTATATTTTCACTTCCTCAACCGGTTGTCCATGTGGTTGGTCGTTATTTGCAGGTAGCAATGTGAGACAATATATCCACAGGAAAGTATCTTTCAATCTACTTTTCAAAGTGCTGGTAGTGCATTCAGATTTCATCACCTGAAGCAAGCGCACAAGATGAAACTACATGCGCGCAACCCATGTATAGACAGACTACTGCCGAGCTGGTGCACATGTTTACATGGTTCTGCGCATGCTTCAGGTAATAGAAATCTGAACGCATCACCGGTGTTTTGGAAAGTTGTTTAATTATACTTTTCTGTGCATATATTGTATCACATTCCTACTGGCGAAGGACCAACTGCACGGAGTACAACCGGTAAAGTACGTTAAAATATAATTTAATTCAGCATTCTGGCTTGTAGAGGTTGTGAGAAGACACTTTCCTGATCCAAACGCTCATTGATGCCTGATGTAGAATTCAATGAAATTCAACTTCGGCAATTTCCAGGAAAAATAATTCTAGTGTGCTATTGGGGACGTAGACTTTGATAATCAGTGCATGATTTGGACTGAAATAGGTACCGGTACTCAGCTCCGATGTGCCCAAGTCAAGCACTGTTGATAATGCAGATGTTGAGGATAGAGTCTGACACAAAGGCTAACATTACATTCTGACAGACATCATACTCTCTTTTTATATTAGACTCCCAAATGAATAAGAGAAAGTTAGTTATCACTATCTTTGTTTTATACTAGCAGGCTTTGATATTGAAACATTAGGAAATTGTCAAGTTAGAAGAGCTCACCGATGCTGATTCAACAGTATGGACACAAACATGGCCTAATATCTAAATATACTATATTTTGCAGTATTTCGTTTTTTTGTGTGTTATTTCTTACATTATTAGGCCAGAATGTGTTTGGTGTTATTACATACAGCCTGGAAGAACTAGTGGATACCAGAGCAGCGGTAACTCACCAGCACTACCAGCATTACGCCTGTTCTACTGTATCTTAGTCTATGTCGCTCTGACATTTCTCACCCGCTATTTATACATTCTTAATTCCGTCCATTTACTTTAGATTTGTGTGTATTGTTGTGAAATTGTTAGATATTACTCTTAGGTATTACAGGTCTGTTAGAGCTAGAAACACAAGCATTTCGCTACACCCGCAATAACATCTGCCAAACAGGTGTACATTTTTTATTTGTTTATTTTTGTTGTTATACTGGAACAAAATCAGCAGCAAAAGTAAATACCTGTTTGAAATCAGTCCAACAGGGGACGGTATTTAGCAGACACTTTGAGGATGTACCTACAGCCATGCCTACTACGTAGATTGAGTTGAGCGCCTCCTGCTCTGCGCTACGCTACCGCCAGACGGACACACATTCTTCCATTCAGTCAGTCAGTTGGCTTGTCTGACGCTAAAGTGCAAGTCGACTATAGTCTCCCTTCTCTCGGGATTTGTTTTGAGAGAAAGAGCGTTGTTTCTGTACAGCAAAATAAAACATGTGTGTATATTGGTTATTTTGAATGCGCTTGGAGAAAGTTAAATTGGACTATTTTCTTGCAAAAACGTGGACACAATGTGACAATGTTGACCAGCAGACTGGGTTATCCATGACGGATTGGTAAAGAGCTGTTCATTAATCAAGGAAAAAGGGACGTGGAAATGGGGAAACTTCAGTCCAAACATGGTAAGATATATCTCTTATAAACATTTTTATATGAGTATTCCATACTGATTGATCATTGATGAATATTTTGTTCACATGGTAACGAATTTCTCCTTTGAATTTCCATATTGTGCTGTGATCTAAAGCGGGCAAACGTAGAGAGAACCCCGAAGGTGAGGATAACCCTCTATCATCCTTTAGAAATAACGCATTAAACCTTGTTTTAAACCTTACATTATCTTATTATCTAGACACAAGTTAATATCATTGATATTCATTATAATTCCCCCCCGATTTGTAGGAGACAGTTTTGTTGTGAACGCTTTCCTCCGAAGAGCGATGGAGGAATGTGAGATATACAGCTCCTCAGATCACAAACTGAACAACATTCAGGTAAGAAACGAAACACTTGTATTTTTAAATGTTTTCCTATGTGCTTTCTTGGATAAAATGATACAAAAGTAATAATAATTATAAGAATGTGGCTAATGATTATAATGATTTGGATACTGAAAATAATGCTAATAATAATAATAATTTGATAATAGTCTATTATAATTAAAATACATGACTCTTTAACACAGGTTGAGAAGTTTGTATATCAGATGGTCAATAGATGGTCTACAGTTGGGATCAGTTGTGATTAGACGTTCCTCTAATGCTGCCCCAGGAGGACAAATCAATTAACTCCTTCATGATTCAGACATCATTTTGGGGACTGGTGCTCCATAAAATGCAACTTATTGAAATGAAAGATTTAATGATCGAAATTAAGATTTGTAGCCAAAATCTCAAGGTTGTTTTCTAGCATTTATTTTGTATGTTTGCAAGTCATGTTTTTCCACTCCTAGAAACGTGTACAGATTTGGTAAAGCCTGGCCTAAGAGCTGGTGACTGAAGGGGAAGGTTTGCCCATACTTAATTTAGACAAGGACACAGACTGGGGTGTGGTGTCAGTCTGTCTGGCAGGTCCAGGTTGTCAGAAGGACAGTGTTGTGTCATACCTGTCCCTCTGCCTGTAGATGAAGTGCTCTCTCTACCACACACCAGCAGAACTAAACTCACTGTGATCTGCAGTCATTAAGTAAACATTCAAAGGCCTTTGCAAAGACATGTTGATGTGCATGAAGTTGCAGATTTTAGTTGTTGTTGTTTCTGTCATATCTGGCACTGGGACAGTGCTGTGGTTATTCCCCTGGCTGGGATGCATGCTGGAGAGGTAACAGACTGGCTGGGATGCATGCTGGGGAGGTAACAAACTGGCTGGGCTGTACGCTGGGGAGGTAACAGACTGGCTGGGCTACACACTGGGGAGGTAACAGACTGGCTAGGCTACACACTGGGGAGGTAACAGACTGGCTGGGCTACACACTGGGGAGGTAACAGACTGGCTGGGCTGTACACTGGGGAGGTAACAGACTGGCTAGGCTACACACTGGGGAGGTAACAGACTGGCTGTGCTACACACTGGGGAGGTAACAGACTGGCTGGGCTACACACTGGGGAGGTAACAGACTGGCTAGGCTACACACTGGGGAGGTAACAGACTGGCTGTGCTACACACTGGGGAGGTAACAGACTGGCTGGGCTACACACTGGGGAGGTAACAGACTGGCTGGGCTGTACACTGGGGAGGTAACAGACTGGCTGGGCTGTACACTGGGGAGGTAACAGACTGGCTGGGCTACACACTGGGGAGGTAACAGACTGGCTGGGCTGTACACTGGGGAGGTAACAGACTGGCTGGGCTGTACACTGGGGAGGTAACAGACTGGCTGGGCTGCACACTGGGGAGGTAACAGACTGGCTGGGCTGCACACTGGGGAGGTAACAGACTGGCTGGGCTGTACACTGGGGAGGTAACAGACTGGCTGAGCTACACACTGGGGAGGTAACAGCCTGACTGGGCTGTATATATTGAAGAGGTTATAACAGCCTTGCTGGGCTGCATGTTAGACAGGTTATAACAGCCTGACTGGGCTACGTATTGAAGAGGTTATAACAGCCTCGCTGGGCTGCATGTTAGACAGGTTATAACATCCTGGCTGAGCTACATATTGAAGAGGTTATAACAGCCTCGCTGGGCTGCATGCTGGGGAGGCTATAACAGCCTTAAATGGGAAATCTGCAGTTGTTACTTACAGATAAATGAATGATATGCACCCATTGATTATTGAAGATTATAACTTATAAATGCCTCATGAGCTTAGTTCAACTGTCGTACCCCTTCAGAATATAATGGATGGTCAGTCCTTGCATCCATAGCTCTGTCTATGAATTTGAGAGTGGTTAAATTTCTCCAACTCCATCCTTCAGATTTTTAGCAAAACCGTGGCGGGGAGTACACTTTGTTCTAGTTTCAACTGCTGATTGCAGCTTTAAGCCCTCCGGGGAACTTTGGCTGTGTCTTATTCTCAATGCCTTCTATTATAGTCAGCCTAGCTCCCAGCGGGCAGCCTCCTCTCTCTCTCTCTCTCTCTCTCTCCATGGCATAATATTACATCACTTCAATTAGCATGTCATGTTGAGGGGTGCGACGGGGCAAAGAGCCTTCATACCAGGGCTCAAGTCAAAAGTAGTGCACTCTATAGGGAATAGGGCCCCGGTCAAAAGTAGTGCACTATATAGGGAATGTGGCTCTGGTCTAAAGTAGTGCACTCTATAGGGAATGGGGCCCCGGTCAAAAGTAGTGCACTCTATAGGGAATAGGGCCCTGGTCAAAAGTAGTGCACTATATAGGGAATGTGGCTCTGGTCTAAAGTAGTGCACTCTATAGGGAATGGGGCTCCGGTCAAAAGTAGTGCACTCTATAGGGAATAGGGCCCCGGTCAAAAGTAGTGCACTATATAGGGAATGTGGCTCTGGTCTAAAGTAGTGCACTCTATAGGGAATGGGGCTCTGGTCTAAAGTAGTGCACTATATAGGGAATGGGGCTCTGGTCTAAAGTAGTGCACTATATAGGGAATAGTATGCCATTTGGAACGGAACCATTCAGACAGGAGTTATGAGCAGTTGGTTCAGTCAGAGGTAGTGACGTGGGTCCCGTTAAGGTGGGTGGTTGTACGGCTGTCGTGTCTGTAATACTGCAGGAGTTATGGATCAGAGGGTTATTACCGCCCACTCAGGGCAAATTAAAAGACAACTTTCCTCCACTTCACAGGAATTTCTGCTCACACTCCCCCCTAAGGGTGAAAACCACCACAGACAGACAGACGCAGACAAACACACACGCACGCACACACACACTACTGATTCAAAGGGGTTGGATTAAATGTGGAAGACACATTTCGGTTGAATGAATTCAGCTGTGCAACTGAGTAGATATCCACTTTACCCTCCCTTTCCTCATATCCCATACACACATAACATGCACACACATGCATACTGACGCCACACACACACATTCACACACAGTACTGATACTCCCTGTATATAGCCATGTTATTTTCTACTTCCTGTATATAGATAGCCATGTTATTTTCTACTTCCTGTATATAGATAGCCATGTTATTTTCTACTTCCTGTATATAGATAGCCATGTTATTTTCTACTTCCTGTATATAGATAGCCATGTTATTTTCTACTTTCTGTATATAGATAGCCATGTTATTTTCTACTTCCTGTATATAGATAACCATGTTATTTTCTACTCCCTGTATATAGATAGCCATGTTATTTTCTACTTCCTGTATGTAGATAGCCATGTTATTTTCTACTTTCTGTATATAGATAGCCATGTTATTTTCTACTTCCTGTATATAGATAGCCATGTTATTTTCGACTTCCTGTATATAGTGTAACGTTTTTCTTGATGCGAAGGAGAGTCGGACCAAAATGCAGCGTGTAGATTGCGATCCATGTTTTAATGAACAAACGTAAAACACGAATCAATGCAAACACTACAAAATAAAGAACGTGATGAACGTAACGAAAACCTAAACAGCCTATCTGGTGAAAACACATAGACAGGAACAATCACCCACAAACACACAGTGAAACCCAGGCTACCTAAATATGGTTCCCAATCAGAGACAATGACGAACACCTGCCTCTGACTGAGAACCATATCAGGCTGAACATAGAAATAGACAAACAAGACATGAAACATAGAATACCCACTCAGATCACACCCTGACCAATCAAAACATAGAAAATACAAAGTAAACTATGGTCAGGGCGTGACAGTACCCCCCCCCCAAGGTGCGGACTCCGGCCGCAAAACCTGAACCTATAGGGGAGGGTCTGGGTGGGCATCTGTCCGCGGTGGCGGCTCTGGCGCTGGACGTGGACCCCACTCCATGACAGTTTTAATCCCCCTCCTAAACGTCCCTAAATAGGTTACCCACCACAATGATAACATGGGACAGAGGGACAGCTCGGGACAGAGGTAACTCGGGACAGATGGGTAGCTCAGCACTGAGAGGAAGCTCAGCACTGAGAAGAAGCTCAGCACTGAGAGGAAGCCCAGGCAGGTAGCAGAAACTACCAGAACCTGGCTGGCTGGCGGTTTCAGCAGATCCTGGTCGACTAGCAGATCTGGGAGAATCTGGTCGACTGGCGGATCTGGGAGAATCTGGTCGACTGGCGGATCTGGGAGAATCTGGTCGACTGGCGGATCTGGGAGAATCTGGTCGACTGGCGGATCTGGGAGAATCTGGTCGACTGGCGGATCTGGGAGAATCTGGTCGACTGGCGGATCTGGGAGAATCTGGTCGACTGGCGGATCTGGGAGAATCTGGACGACTGGCAGATCTGAGAGAGTCTGGACGACTGGCAGATCTGAGAGAGTCTGGACGACTGGCAGATCTGGAAGAGTCTGGACGACTGGCAGATCTGGAAGAGTCTGGACGACTGGCAGATCTGGAAGAGTCTGGTCGACTGGCAGCTCTGGAAGAGTCTGGTCGACTGGCAGCTCTGGCTGCTCCATGCTGACTGGCTGCTCCATGATGACTGGTAGCTCTGGCTGCTCCATGCTGACTGGCTGCTCCATGCTGACTGGCTGCTCCATGCTGACTGGCAGCTCTGGCTGCTCCATGCTGACTGGCTGCTCTGGCTGCTCCATGCTGACTGGCTGCTCCATGCTGACTGGCTGCTCCATGCTGACTGGCTGCTCCATGCTGACTGGCGGCCCTGGCTGCTCCATGCTGACTGGCGGCCCTGGCTGCTCCATGCTGACTGGCGGCCCTGGCTGCTCCATGCTGACTGGCGGCCCTGGCTGCTCCATGCTAACTGGCAGCTCTGGCGGCTCCTTGCAGACTGGCAGCTCTGGCGGCTCCTTGCAGACTGGCAGCTTTGGCGGCATCCTGCAGACAGGCAGCTCTGGCGGCTCCTTGCAGACTGGCAGCTCCATGCAGACTGGCAGCTCTATGCAGACTGGCAGCTCCATGCAGACTGGCAGCTCCTTGCAGACTGGCAGCTCCTTGCAGACTGGCAGCTCTAAGCTAACTGGCAGCTCTATGCTAACTGGCAGCTCTATGCTAACTGACAGTTCTGAACAGGCGGGAGACTCCGGCAGCGCTGTAGAGGCGGAAAGCTCTGACAGCGCTGGACAGGCGAGGCGCACTGTAGGCCTGATGCGTGGTACTGGCACTGGTGGTACTGGGCCAAGGACACGCACAGGAAGCCTGGTGCGGGGAGCTGCTACCGGAGGGCTGGGGTGTGGAGGTGGTACTGGAAAAACCGGGCCGTGCAGGCGCACTGGAGCTCTTGAGCACCGAGCCTGCCCAACCTTACCTGGTTGAATGCTCACGGTCGCCCTGCCAGTGCGGCGAGGTGGAATAGCCCGCACTGGGCTATGCAGGCGAACCGGAGACACCGAGCGCAAGGCTGGTGCCATGTAAGCCGGCCCAAGGAGACGCACTGGGGACCAGCTGCGTAGAGCCGGCTTCATGGCATTAGGCTCGACGCTCAATCTAGCCCGGCAGACACGCGGAGCTGGAATATACCGCACCGGGCTATGCACCCGCACTGGAGACACCGTGCGCACCACTGCATAACACGGTGCCTGTCCGGTCTCTCCAGCCCCCCGGTAAGCACAGGGAGTCTGCTCAGGTCTCCTACCTGGCATAGCCATACTCCCTGTTAGCCCCCCCCCAAGAAATTTTTGGGGCTGCCTCTCGGGCTTCCTTGCCAGCCGTGTTCCCTCATATCGCCGGCTATTCTCTCCGGCTGCCTCAGCTCTCCTAAGTGCCTCCACCTGTTCCCATGGGAGGCGATCTCTTCCAGCCAGTATCTCCTCCCAAGTGTAACAGCCCTTGCCATCCAAAACGTCCTCCCATGTCCATTCCTCCTTACGCTGCTGTTGCTGCCTGTTGACACGCTGCTTGGTCCGTTGGTGGTGGGTGATTCTGTAACGGTTTTCTTGATGCGAAGGAGAGTCGGACCAAAATGCAGCGTGTAGATTGCGATCCATGTTTTAATGAACAAACGTAAAACACGAATCAATGCAAACACTACAAAATAAAGAACGTGATGAACGTAACGAAAACCTAAACAGCCTATCTGGTGAAAACACATAGACAGGAACAATCACCCACAAACACACAGTGAAACCCAGGCTACCTAAATATGGTTCCCAATCAGAGACAATGACGAACACCTGCCTCTGACTGAGAACCATATCAGGCTGAACATAGAAATAGACAAACAAGACATGAAACATAGAATACCCACTCAGATCACACCCTGACCAATCAAAACATAGAAAATACAAAGTAAACTATGGTCAGGGCGTGACATATAGATAGCCATGTTATTTTCTACTTCCTGTATGTAGATAGCCATGTTATTTCTACTTCCTGTATATAGATAGCCATGTTATTTTCTACTTCCTGTATATAGATAGCCATGTTATTTTCTACTTCCTGTATATAGATAGCCATGTTATTTTCTACTTTCTGTATATAGATAGCCATGTTATTTTCTACTTCCTGTATATAGATAGCCATGTTATTTTCTACTTCCTGTATATAGATAGCCATGTTATTTTACTTGTTATTTTTATTTGTTATTCACTGTCACAATATTTGATTTTATCTTTAACTCTGCATTGTTGGAAAAGAGTACAGATCTGTCGTTCTGCCCCTGAACGAGACAGGTTCCTAGGCCGTCATTGAAAATAAGAATTTGTTCTTAACTGACTTGCCTAGTTAAATAAAGGTAAAATAAAAAATAAACAAATAAAGTAAGCATTTCACTGTTAGTCTACCCCTGTTGTCTACCAAAGATATGATATGAGTGGGACCAGCCCACCTCCTAAAGCCTAAGAACATCCCAGCATAAGCTGTTTGGCGGTGTGTGTGTGTGTGTGTGTGTCGGTGTGTGTGTGTGTGTGAGAGTGTGAGTGTGTCTGTGTCTGTGGTCTGTCTGTGTGTGAGAGTGAGTCTGTGTCTGTGTCTGTGTGTGTTGGGATGTCAGTGTAAGTATGTGTGAGTGTGTTGGTAAAGTCCAGTGTGTGTGTGTGTGTGTGTGTGTGTTGGGGTGTCAGTGTAAGTATGTGTGAGTGTGTTGGTAAAGTCCAGTGTGTGTGTGTGTGTTGGGGTGTCAGTGTCAGTATGTGTGTGTGTGTTGGTAAAGTCCAGTGTGTGTGTGTGTGTTGGTAAAGTCCAGTGTGTGTGTGTGTGTGTTGGGGTGTCAGTGTCAGTATGTGTGTGTGTGTGTGTGTGTTGGGGTGTCAGTGTAAGTATGTGTGAGTGTGTTGGTAAAGTCCAGTGTGTGTGTGTGTGTGTTGGGGTGTCAGTGTCAGTATGTGTGTGTGTGTTGGTACAGTCCAGTGTGTGTGTGTGTGTGTGTGTGTTGGTAAAGTCCAGTGTGTGTGAGTGTGTTGGTAAAGTCCAGTGTGTGTGTGTGTGTGTTGGGGTGGCAGTGTCAGTATGTGTGTGTGTGTTGGTAAAGTCCAGTATGTGTGAGTGTGTTGGTAAAGTCCAGTGTGTGTGTTGGGGTGTCAGTGTCAGTATGTGTGTGTGTGTGTTGGTAAAGTCCAGTATGTGTGTGTGTGTTGGTAAAGTCCAGTGTGTGTGTGTGTTGGTAAAGTCCAGTGTGTGTGTGTGTGTTGGTAAAGTCCAGTATGTGTGTGTGTGTTGGTAAAGTCCAGTGTGTGTGTGTGTTGGTAAAGTCCAGTATGTGTGTGTGTGTTGGTAAAGTCCAGTGTGTGTGTGTGTTGGTAAAGTCCAGTGTGTGTGTGTGTGTGTTGGTAAAGTCCAGTGTGTGTGTGTGTGTGTTGGTAAAGTCCAGTGTGTGTGTGTGTGTTGGTAAAGTCCAGTATGTGTGTGTGTGTTGGTAAAGTCCAGTGTGTGTGTGTGTGTTGGTAAAGTCCAGTGTGTGTGTGTGTGTGTTGGTAAAGTCCAGTGTGTGTGTGTGTGTGTTGGTAAAGTCCAGTGTGTGTGTGTGTGTGTGTTGGTAAAGTCTAGTGTGTGTGTGTGTGTGTTGGTAAAGTCCAGTGTGTGTGTGTGTGTGTGTTGGTAAAGTCTAGTGTGTGTGTGTGTGTGTTGGTAAAGTCCAGTGTGTGTGTGTGTTGGTAAAGTCCAGTGTGTGTGTGTGTGTTGGTAAAGTCCAGTGTGTGTGCATGTAGTCAGTACAAGAGAGGGACCTAAAAATGGGTCAATACAGGTAGTCCTGGTGGTCATTTCATTAGCTCTTTAGCGGTCTTGTTTAAAAGTCTTATGGCTCGGGGGTAGAAGCTGTTCAGGATCCTGTTGGTACCGCTTGCCGTGCGGTAGCAGAGAGAACAGTCTGTGGCTCGGGGGTAGAAGCTGTTCAGGATCCTGTTGGTTCCAGTCTTGGTGTGTTGGTACCGCTTGCCGTGCGGTAGCAGAGAGAACAGTCTGTGGCTCGGGGGTAGAAGCTGTTCAGGATCCTGTTGGTTCCAGTCTTGGTGTGTTGGTACCGCTTGCCGTGCGGTAGCAGAGAGAACAGTCTGTGGCTCGGGGGTAGAAGCTGTTCAGGATCCTGTTGGTTCCAGTCTTGGTGTGTTGGTACCGCTTGCCGTGCGGTAGCAGAGAGAACAGTCTGTGGCTCGGGTGGCTGGAGTCTTTGACAATTTTCTGGGGCCTACCCCATGTAGCACCTTGCGGTCGAATGCCAAGCAGTTGCCATACCAGGCGGTGATGCAGCCAGTCAAGATGCTCTTGATGGTGCAACTGTAGAACTATTTGAGGATCTGAGGGCCAATGCCAAATCTTTTCAGCCTCCTGAGGGGGAAGAGGCGTTGTCGTGCCCTCTTCACGACTGTGTGAGTGTGTTTGGACCATGATATGTCCTTAGTGATGTGGACACCGAGGAACTTGAAGCTCTCGACTCGCTCCACTACAGCCCTGTTGATGTTAATGGAGGCGTGCTCGTGCCTCCGTTTCCTGTAGTCCACAATGAGCTCCTTTGACTTTCTGACATTGAGAGAGAGGTTGTTGTCCTGGCACCACACTACTGTAAGGTTTCTGACCTTTTAATCTCATCTAGCCAAGACTTGTTTTTCCTGTTGACTTTGAATTTGCTCTGTGTAGGGAGTGGATGAATTGTGTGGATACAGAGGGATTAAATGCCATTTGGTTACTGCGTAGGTATTGCGTAGTACGGCATAGCTTGGTTAGTCTGGACGTAGATCCACAGATCTCACACCTGCATATCAATGCTGCACTAAATTGTTTAATTTCTCAACGTTGCTTTTTTTAAAGGGGATAGAGGGCCATCTTCCAATGTCTTTTTGGTTGATATTTTTTGGTTGTACAACTGTCTTGAGTTACTTTATTCATAAATCTAATTTAATCTGATCAGGGCCTCAAATTCAAATGGGTTTCATAGGTCGGTGCTGTGCCTGTCACCTCATATACTGCACCACTGTTCCATAGAACAAGGAAGTAACTAACTAACTTCCTGTTTACATTAATGACAGCATTAGACAGGAGTAGTACTCTGCATCCCCTTTGAAATGTATATTTGCTGAAATAAGAATATGATCTCACCTGGGGTTCCCCTTTATATGGTGTTATTGTACTTCAAATATCCAACCTTTCTCTAGACTGTAGGATTAATACCCAACCTTTCTCTAGACTCTGTAGGATTAATACCCAACCTTTCTCTAGACTGTAGGATTAATACCCAACCTTTCTCTAGACTCTGTAGGATTAATACCCAACCTTTCACTAGACTCTGTAGTATTAATACCCAACCTTTCTCTAGACTCTGTATGATTAATACCCAACCTTTCACTAGACTCTGTAGTATTAAAACCCAACCTTTCACTAGACTCTGTAGTATTAATACCCAACCTTTCACTAGACTCTAGGATTAATACCCAACCTTTCACTAGACTGTAGGATTAATACCCAACCTTTCACTAGACTGTAGGATTAATACCCAACCTTTCACTAGACTGTAGGATTAATACCCAACCTTTCACTAGACTCTGTAGGATTAATACCCAACCTTTCACTAGACTCTGTAGGATTAATACCCAACCTTTCACTAGACTGTAGGATTAATACCCAACCTTTCTCTAGACTCTGTATGATTAATACCCAACCTTTCACTAGACTCTGTAGTATTAATACCCAACCTTTCACTAGACTAGGATTAATACCCAACCTTTCACTAGACTCTATGGGATTAATACCCAGCCTTTCACTAGACTGTAGGATTAATACCCAGCCTTTCACTAGACTGTAGGATTAATACCCAACCTTTCTCTAGACTGTAGGATTAATACCCAACCTTTCTCTAGACTCTGTATGATTAATACCCAACCTTTCTCTAGACTCTGTATGATTAATACCCAACCTTTCACTAGACTCTGTAATATTAATATCCAACCTTTCACTAGACTCTGTAGGTTTAATACCCAACCTTTCACTAGACTCTGTAGGATGTGTTGGTAGAGTACAGGGAAAATAATCACATTGGAAGGCTGGAGCCCACACACTGTTTACATTAGTTACGCAATGACTCCTCTCACATTTTTGGGTGATGCTGTGTGGTTTTGTTTTTATTTGTAAGTAGTGACAAAACAACAACATAGAATCAGAGGTCTTGAAGGTTGGGCAACATTCCTTCCTGCTCCCTCTCCCCTCAGACCCGCTCTCCCTCCATCCCCCAGGAGAGAGGGAGTAGAGGAATTGAGAAAGAGTGGGAATAGAGGGATTGAGAAAGAGAGGGAGTAGAGGGATTGAGAAAGAGAGGGAGTAGAGGGATTGAGAAAGAGAGGGAGTAGAGGGATTGAGAAAGAGAGGGAGTAGAGGGATTGAGAAAGAGAGGGAGTAGAGGGATTGAGAAAGAGAGGGAGTAGAGGGATTGAGAAAGAGAGGGAATAGAGGGATTGAGAAAGAGAGGGAGTAGAGGGATTGAGAAAGAGAGGGAGTAGAGGGATTGAGAAAGAGAGGGAGTAGAGGGATTGAGAAAGAGAGGGAATAGAGGGATTGAGAAAGAGAGGGAGTAGAGGAATTGAGAAAGAGAGGGAGTAGAGGGCTTGAGAAAGAGAGGGAGTAGAGGGATTGAGAAAGAGAGGGAATAGAGGGATTGAGAAAGAGAGGGAGTAGAGGAATTGAGAAAGAGAGGGAGTAGAGGGCTTG
Source organism: Oncorhynchus clarkii lewisi (assembly GCF_045791955.1). Taxonomy (NCBI): domain Eukaryota; kingdom Metazoa; phylum Chordata; class Actinopteri; order Salmoniformes; family Salmonidae; genus Oncorhynchus; species Oncorhynchus clarkii. The sequence goes on from NW_027261120.1 coordinate 72,447, forward strand.
AGAAAGAGAGGGAGTAGAGCGATTGAGAAAGAGAGGGAGTAGAGGGATTGAGAAAGAGAGGGTAGGGGGGTGAGGGCTCCCTGGCTCCAGTGATATCAGAACCCTTTTATAACTCTGCTCAACTCTTTGAAGTTGAGGCCAGACAGCTAAGGAATCCCCCCCTCCCGCCCTAACCTCCTAGCCTCTCTGACAATGGGGAGGGGAAGGGGAGAGCCAAACAACAAGCATTTGGCTAGTTAGCTAGTGTCAACAAATCTGGCTAGCTAGGTAGCTTCTACAAACCTGGCTAGCTAGTTAGCTTCTACAAACCTGGCTAGCTAGCTAGTGTCAACAAACCTGGCTAGCTAGCTAGCTTCTACAAACCTGGCTAGCTAGCTTCTACAAACCTGGCTAGCTAGCTAGTTGGATTCTAAAAACCTGGCTAGCTAGCTAGTTGGCTTCTACAAACCTGGCTAGCTAGCTAGTTGGCTTCTACAAACCCATTCTGGAACCATGCGCCTTTTATCTGTCTGTCCGCCCGTCCGTCCGTCTGTCTGTCTGTCTGTCTGTCTGTCTGTCTGTCTGTCCCCCATAATAATAACAACTAATCAACCTGGTCAATCCAGTCTGATTTGAACTATATGATCAAACTGTATATCTGGCCATGCTTCTGTTGAATAAGTGGATGGGTAGAAGAGGTGATTAGAAGGGAGAATGGTTCAGTGTTTATCCAACCATGCTTTATTCATCTTGGTCATTTGTACAGATGCTTGACTATGTGTGTATTCTTTCTACGTCTGCAAGAAGAGAGGACGTCTCTATTGAATCCCTAAGGTTCTCCTTCCGGGTTGTTCAGTGTGCTCTCATTGACCATTTTGGCCTGATTGTTTTATATTAACGTTTGACCACAACCATTGTAGCCATTGTAAGAAACATGCACAACTAAGATTGTTAATGCTTATAGATCATTTGTATTTTGTTCATCAAACATACTTGGCTGAACCAGTAGTACAGTGATATGGAGTTCGTAAGGACAAACTGTATTCACAAGAGATAGGTATTCAGATTCAAAAACAGGAACTAGTATCTTTAATAATACTCCTGGTGGTTAAATATAGTAAATTAATGACTTGTGATGTATCCATAAATAGTAGACAAGCTATTCATTAAGGGTTTACGACGGCAACACAAACACACAGGGCTAAGTGTTGATTCTGTAGTAGGGTATATGTCAGGGAGGGTTTTAGCTGGCTGGCTCTCAGCCCTTGAAACATAATCCTCCTCTCCTCACCAGGCTTCAGTGGAGGGGAAGAAAGAGGATTGTGATGCAGCATGATGATTTGGCCCTATCAGGGAAACGCAGGCAGACGATATCGTGACGCTTCTTTGCAGGCGTTCAAGACAAGTCATACATTTCTAGGTACCTGGCATAACAGGGAAATAGCGCTGGCCAGATCAAAGTGACAGGTGAATTTGAGAGCCAAGATAAGAGCAGTGACTGGGAGTGAGTACAGTAGACTGCCATTCAAAGCTACCCTCCCCACACGCTTTTTGTCTGTGTCCCAAATGGCACCCTATTCCCTTCATAGAGCACTACTTTTGACCAGAGCCCTATGGAAACAGGTAGTTATCCAGCTAGGTCTCTGTACGTTCATGAGCCCTGTAGTTATCCAGCTAGGTCTCTGTACATTCATGAGCCCTGTAGTTATCCAGCTAGGTCTCTGTACATTCACCAGCCCTGTAGTTGTCTAGCTAGGTCTCTGTACAGTCAGTAACCCTGTAGTTATCTAGCTAGGTCTCTGTACAGTCAGCAACCCTGTAGTTATCCAGCTAGGTCTCTGTACATTCATGAGCCCTGTAGTTATCCAGCTAGGTCTCTGTACATTCACCAGCCCTGTAGTTATCTAGCTAGGTCTCTGTACAGTCAGTAACCCTGTAGTTATCTAGCTAGGTCTCTGTACAGTCAGTAACCCTGTAGTTATCTAGCTAGGTCTCTGTACAGTCAGTAACCCTGTAGTTATCTAGCTAGGTCTCTGTGCAGTCAGTAACCCTGTAGTTATCTAGCTAGGTCTCTGTACATTCACCGGGCGGTGGGACAGAGAGCTCTGTGAAGGTTCACTGTACCTTATTCACTCCTGGAAACATCAACAGTGTCAACACACACACACTCACACACGCACGCAAGCACGCACAGACACACACACACTTTTGGACTACTTCTTAGGGACATGCTCATATGCCAAAATAACAACAGACTTATTCATCTTTCCAACATGTTCTTTGTGCCAGACTTCCCAGAGCTCTAGCCCCATTAAGAGGCAGCATGTCAACACCGAGCTCTAGCCCCATTAAGAGGCAGCATGTCAACACTGAGCTCTAGCCCCATTAAGAGGCAGCATGTCAACACTGAGCTCTTACCCCATTCAAGATGAGCTATCCAGGGGCCTCCCGAGTGGTGCAGCAGTCTAAGGCACCGCATCGTAGGTCTTGAGGCGTCACTACAGCCCCGGTTTGATTCCAGGCAGGTGTCACAGCCGGCCGTGACTGGGAGACCCAATTGGCCCAGCGTCGTCCAGGGTAGCAGAGGGTCTGGCGCTCTAGCGACTCCTTGTAGCGGACCGGGCGCCTACAAACTGACTTTGGTTGCCAGTTGGACAGTGTTTTCTCCAACACAATGGTGCAACTGGCTTCCAGGTTAAGCGAGCAGTGTGTCAAGAAGCAGTGCGGCTTGGCAGGGTCGTGTTTACGGAGGACGCATGGCTCTCGATGTTCGCCTCCCCCGAGTCCGTAGGGGAGTTGCAGTGATGAGACAAGACTGCAACTACCAATTGGATATGACAAAATAAAAAAATTCTATGCAGAAATCGCTCCGCCATTTCCTGGTTGCTAAAATTCGAATTGTTCAACTGATTTCCGTTTCTGTGACAAAACAAGCAAGTATAGCGTAGAGAATCATTGTACCCTCTAAACCATCTAAACCAAAATCTAAACCGAAGTAAAGGATGCAAAAGAAGGTAAGACCGGGAAGCATAGAAATAGCACACATAGAACAGATCTGCTGCTTCTTTGGCTCGCTTTCAATGAGAATGACAGATCTATAACACACATTTCTATGTGAATTTGGTCAGGTCGCCCAAAAAGGAACATATTTCACCTTTTAAGAGGCATTGTGTCAACACTGAGCTCTAACCCTCTTTAAGAGGCAGTGTGTCAACACTGAGCTCTAACCCCATTAAGAGGCATTGTGTCAACACTGAGCTCTAACCCCATTAAGAGGCATTGTGTCAACACTGAGCTCTAACCACTTTAAGAGGCATTGTGTCAACACTGAGCTCTAACCCTATTAAGAGGCATTGTGTCAACACTGAGCTCTAACCACTTTAAGAGGCATTGTGTCAACACTGAGCTCTAACCCCATTAAGAGGCATTGTGTCAACACTGAGCTCTAACCACTTTAAGAGGCAGTGTGTCAAGACTTTGAAGCCACAAACAAAGACCATTATTACTCAACTTGAAAGGTGGAGAATGACTACATCCCAGATGACACCCTATTCCCTTTATAGTGCACTACTTTTGACGACGGCCCATTGATTTTCATAAGGCTCTGGTCAAATGTAGAGCACTAAACACGGAATAGGCTGCCATTTGGGATGCAAACAGTTAGGGATTACTTTCAGTTTTCAGGATGTGCCAACACGGGAAAAAGAACATACCTAAATGTTAAGATAGCTTGACAGACTTTTTTTCTCTCATTGAAGACGTACTGTAATTATAGGATAGGACACAGTACAAGATTGAGAGTGTGGTTTGTTCTTTGTAATTTAATTAGGAATAAGTCTATGGGTTAACTTTGATTTATTTTTTTTGTTGGTTTTCAAAAGTCTACAAGTGGTACAAGTCTGTTTTTATGTGCAGGTTACCTGGTCAGGTATAAATAGTGCTTTGTTGTTTGAGAATCTTAAATACTGTGTGTTTCCCTTTTGGCTTCAACGATGTGCCCTCTTTAAAATATTCTATGGGGAAGTTTCCCGGACACAGATTAGGCCAGTGGAGGCTGCTGAGGGGAGGACGGCTCATAATAATGTCTGGAACGGAGCCAATGGAATGGCATCCAACACATGGAAACCATGGAAACCATGGAAACCATGGAAACCATGTGTTGGATGTATTTGATACCATTTCACTGATTTTTCTCCAGCCAATACCACAAGCCCGTCCTCCACAATTAAGGTGCCACCAACCTCCTGTGGATTATGCCTAGTCCTAGACTAAAACGTATGTAAAAAATAAAGCATGTTGAGGACTAGGCTGAATCTGTGTCAGAGAAACCAGTCAAAGTGTCACAAAGGTGGTTGTTATTAAGACTGAGATGCAGCCTCAGAAGAAGCCTTTCCCTTCAGTGAATGAAGACCAGTTTTTTGACCGTTCGTGCTCAAGAAAGGGATGTTTTGTTTGGACGCTCTTGTCTTCAGGAATTTGCGTCCGTCTTATACTGAAACTGTTCATTTTGAGTTAGCAGTATTTGGTTTGGATATGTCGCAAGGATATCTGGGTCGTTTAAAATCTGTCGCCATCAACTGACATCTTTTTTTCGACTGTTATAGCACATTGAGCACTCAGTTGGATTCTGCAATACCTGCACTTATTAATACTATTCATTACCTGACAACATATAGTTCTACTGTAGTGATCTGACAACACATAGTCCTACTGTAGTGACCTGACAACATATAGTCCTACTGTAGTGATCTGACAACATGTAGTCCTAATGTAGTGACCTGACAACATGTACATATAGTCCTACTGTAGTGATCTGACAACATGTACATATAGTCCTACTGTAGTGATCTGACAACACATAGTCCTACTGTAGTGATCTGACAACATGTACATATAGTCCTACTGTAGTGATCTGACAACATGTACATATAGTCCTACTGTAGTGATCTGACAACATGTACATATAGTCCTACTGTAGTGATCTGACAACACATAGTCCTACTGTAGTGATCTGACAACATGTACATATAGTCCTACTGTAGTGATCTGACAACACATAGTCCTACTGTAGTGATCTGACAACACATAGTCCTACTGTAGTGTCCTGACAACACATAGTCCTACTGTGGTGACCTGACAACATATAGTCCTACTGTAGTGTCCTGACAACATATAGTCCTACTGTAGTGATCTGACAACATGTACATATAGTCCTACTGTAGTGATCTGACAACATGTACATATAGTCCTACTGTAGTGATCTGACAACATGTACATATAGTCCTACTGTAGTGATCTGACAACATGTACATATAGTCCTACTGTAGTGATCTGACAACATGTACATATAGTCCTACTGTAGTGATCTGACAACACATAGTCCTACTGTAGTGTCCTGACAACACATAGTCCTACTGTAGTGTCCTGACAACATATAGTCCTACTGTAGTGGTTGGGGATAACCTGGATAAGCGTTGTTCCTCAGAACCATGGTTTGCATTTCAAGTATGTTACAGTGCCTTGCGAAAGTATTCGGCCCCCTTGAACTTTGCGACCTTTTGCCACATTTCAGGCTTCAAACATAAAGATATAAAACTGTATTTTTTTGTGAAGAATCAACAACAAGTGGGACACAATCATGAAGTGGAACGACATTTATTGGATATTTCAAACTTTTTTAACAAATCAAAAACTGAAAAATTGGGCGTGCAAAATTATTCAGCCCCCTTAAGTTAATACTTTGTAGCGCCACCTTTTGCTGCGATTACAGCTGTAAGTCGCTTGGGGTATGTCTCAGTTTTGCACATCGAGAGACTGAAAATTTTTCCCATTCCTCCTTGCAAAACAGCTCGAGCTCAGTGAGGTTGGATGGAGAGCATTTGTGAACAGCAGTTTTCAGTTCTTTCCACAGATTCTCGATTGGATTCAGGTCTGGACTTTGACTTGGCCATTCTAACACCTGATTATGTTTATTTTTGAACCATTCCATTGTAGATTTTGCTTTATGTTTTGGATCATTGTCTTGTTGGAAGACAAATCTCTGTCCCAGTCTCAGGTCTTTTGCAGACTCCATCAGGTTTTCTTCCAGAATGGTCCTGTATTTGGCTCCATCCATCTTCCCATCAATTTTAACCATCTTCCCTGTCCCTGCTGAAGAAAAGCAGGCCCAAACCATGATGCTGCCACCACCATGTTTGACAGTGTGGATGGTGTGTTCAGGGTGATGAGCTGTTTTGCTTTTACGCCAAACATAATGTTTTGCATTGTTGCCAAAAAGTTCAATTTTTGTTTCATCTGACCAGAGCACCTTCTTCCACATGTTTGGTGTGTCTCCCAGGTGGCTTGTGGCAAACTTTAAACAACACTTTTTATGGATATCTTTAAGAAATGGATTTCTTCTTGCCACTCTTCCATAAAGGCCAGATTTGTGCAATATACGACTGATTGTTGTCCTATGGACAGAGTCTCCCACCTCAGCTGTAGATCTCTGCAGTTCATCCAGAGTGATCATGGGCCTCTTGGCTGCATCTCTGATCAGTCTTCTCCTTGTATGAGCTGAAAGTTTAGAGGGACGGCCAGGTCTTGGTAGATTTGCAGTGGTCTGATACTCCTTCCATTTCAATATTATCGCTTGCACAGTGCTCCTTGGGATGTTTAAAGCTTGGGAAATCTTTTTGTATCCAAATCCGGCTTTAAACTTCTTCACAACAGTATCTCGGACCTGCCTGGTGTGTTCCTTGTTCTTCATAATGCTCTCTGCGCTTTTAACGGACCTCTGTGACTATCACAGTGCAGGTGCATTTATACGGAGACTTGATTACACACAGGTGGATTGTATTTATCATCATTAGTCATTTAGGTCAACATTGGATCATTCAGAGATCCTCACTGAACTTCTGGAGAGAGTTTGCTGCACTGAAAGTAAAGGGGCTGAATAATTTTGCATGCCCAATTTTTCAGTTTTTGATTTGTTAAAAAAGTTTGAAATATCCAATAAATGTCGTTCCACTTCATGATTGTGTCCCACTTGTTGTTGATTCTTCACAAAAAAATACAGTTTTATATCTTTATGTTTGAAGCCTGAAATGTGGCAAAAGGTCGCAAAGTTCAAGGGGGCCGAATACTTTCGCAAGGCACTGTACAAGACTATAACATCCTAGCTTGAAAATATATTGTCCATCCTCAGTACAACGTTCACACCCTGCTGTAGATGGTCTCCTGTTCTGCTATGAGAAAAGGAAAACGTGTTTCTTTGATGAGATATCAGAGAGAGAGAGAGAGAGACATGGTAGAGAGCCGCGGTAGAGAGCCGCGGTAGAGAGACACGGTAACCTCTCTCTACCGCTAACCTCCCCTTCTCTCCCCCCTAACCTCACCCTCTCTCTCCCCTAACCTCCCCCCTCTCCTCCCTAACCTCCCTCTCTCTCCCCCCTAACCTCCCTCTCTCTCCCCCCTAACCTTCCCCTCTTTCCCCCCTAACCTCCCCCTCTCTCCCCCCTAACCTTCCCCTCTCTCCCCCCTAACCTTCCCCTCTCCCCCCTAACCTCCCCCTCTCTCTCTCCCCCCTAACCTCCCCCTCTCTCTCTCCCCCCTAACCTCCCCCTCTCTCTCTCCCCCCTAACCTCCCCCTCTCCCCCCTAACCTCCCTCTCTCTCCCCTAACCTCCCCCTCTCTCCTCCCTAACCACCCCTCCCCTTTCTTTTTTTTGTAAATTGGCTCCACAAGAAGGCGAGCTGTGAGCCTTCATCTCTGAATGAGAAGCATGTGGGTGGCGTCCAGAACAGCAGGGTCTTTCAGCACAGCCCCGTTCAGCCAGGCTGACATCTGGTACTGGTCTGTACAGCAAAGTCCTGGGATGCGTCCCAAAATGGCACCCTATTCCCTACATAGTGCACTACTTTTGACAAGGTCTCTGGTCAAAAGTAGTGCACTATGTAGGGAATAGGGTATAATTTCAGATGCAGCCCTGGAGCAGGGAGAGGGGCTGTGGTGGGAAAAGGAAGGGAGGAGCAGGGAGAGAGGATAGAACAAGGAGTGAGGAAAGGAGCCAGAAGGGTCAAAGTGTTTCTTCAAGGGGAGATATTTAAGGGGTTTAGGGAGGTAGAGGAAGGTCAAGGTCAATGTTCCCTCTAAGCTGCGTTCGGGCGAGCAGAAGAAATATCAGCCCGCGCTGAGAAGCATGAGATTGAACTTCACTCAACTTTCTACAGTTTTCCCCTTTAGTTAACACTATCAACATCTCCCTTTACTGTGGGTATTGTGATCGAATCAACGCAATATTAGCCAGTTTCAATGCAACATACCAAAACAAAACAAACTATGCAAGTGATTGTCTTGTTGGCAGAGCACATTGGAGTAGGATTCTATTGCATTGACAGGCACGACTCTACACAGACCGGTGCGACATAACCGACCAGAGCTGCAGTTGGACTATATCTAAATAGACCATTGCCGTATATGGATCTGTGCCATTCACTTTGAACTGGACTGTGTATACAACATGAGTGGTCGCGAGTAGATGCACTTGTTTTGAGATCGAAGTTAGAGCTGTATGTGGCCATGTGGGGGGGTAGATCAGCTTTAATACTGCAGACAGGTTGTAGCTTCCATCAATGTAAATGTCTACATTCCCAATACCCCATATATATTTTTTGTAAACATACATATCTTTTAAAATATATTTTCCTTTTAATATTTTCCCCCTAAACCTACCACCCCTCCCCTAATTGGAGTAAACTAATGGACAACAACACTTAGGCTTCTACTTCCAGTTTATACATACTATATACATTCTACGTATATCATTTATTTTACAATAGTTATCGTTTGTTTTTAACCCCACCCTTCATTCAACCCCTCCCATCTCTCTCTGAACACCATCCAGGTTTGATTTCTATTTGCCATGTATTTTTCAACTGTGCTGTGATGTCTCAAAGAAGTTCTGAGCCTTTCTATTCTCATAGTTTCTACAGATTGTAAAGTGAAAGATAAACATTTTTTTGCTAAAAGTATTATTATATGTATTGATCGATTGACAATGACTTTTCAAATCACCCAGTAGTGCTATGTGCAGAGTTAGCTCCAGGTAAATGTTGCACTTATTCAACCATTCCTGGACCTGTGACCAAAAACATATGGACAGGACTCTCCTATTCTTTGTAAGTCAGTTATTAGCCCAGTTATAGCTCAGAAGGGGGGGGGGGGGGGGGAAGCACAGAACGTATGTATTTCCAGCCATCTCTGAAAAGTAGTCAGTGAGAGCTTTTTTTTCTGTCTTAAAGGGGAAGTGTATTCTGAGACAGTAGCCAATAGGCAGAGGGTAGCATCATTTGTCTGATTCACTGTAATGATGGTTTGGGAATAATAATGCATTATATTTTGTAAAGTGGTTTCTTGCTTCAAACAACACATTTTCACTCACCTCCTTGTTTGAAGGACAAGTGTATAAGCAGGTTCATGTCAAGCCCTGCATGTTTTTCTTTTTCCAAAAGTCTCATGGAATGTAGGCCTACATTGAACACCTCAAATTGTCTGCTACATTAGACTGAATGATCAAATGTTATGGGATGCATCGTCTCCATTGTTTTTGATGGTAGGCCACTCTGATAGGCCTACATTCTGATCAAATAGCCAAAGTAGCCCACTTGGCCACTGTTAGAACTGTAACTGAAAGCGGGTACCACCTAAGTGTTCACAGTAAACGTGGCAGAAGTTGTACAACATTTTCATAACGTTCAAGTTTGTGCTCAGCAGACCTGAAATTTGTGTCAAATTATTTTTTAGAGGGAACATAGGTGTTTTGTCAGGGGAGATATCTGAGGAGTTTTGGGAGGTAGAGGAAGGTCAGGGTGTTTTGTCAGGGAAGTTATTTCAGGGCTTTTGGGAGGTAGAGGAAGGTCAGGGTGTTTTGTCAGGGGAGTTATTTCAGGGCTTTTGGGAGGTAGAGGAAGGTCAGGGTGTTTTGTCAGGGGAGTTATTTCAGGGCTTTTGGGAGGTAGAGGAAGGTCAGGGTGTTTTGTCAGGGGAGTTATTTCAGGGCTTTTGGGAGGTAGAGGAAGGTCAGGGTGTTTTGTCAGGGGAGTTATTTCAGGGCTTTTGGGAGGTAGAGGAAGGTCAGGGTGTTTTGTCAGGGGAGTTATTTCAGGGCTTTTGGGAGGTAGAGGAAGGTCAGGGTGTTTTGTCAGGGGAGTTATTTCAGGGCTTTTGGGAGGTAGAGGAAGGTCAGGGTGTTTTGTCAGGGGAGTTATTTCAGGGCTTTTGGGAGGTAGAGGAAGGTCAGGGTGTTTTGTCAGGGGAGATATCTGAGGAGTTTTGGGAGGTAGAGGAAGGTCAGGGTGTTTTGTCAGGGGAGATATCTGAGGAGTTTTGTAAGGTTGAGGGGAAGGTCAGGGTGTTTTGTCACGGGAGATATCTGAGGAGTTTTGGGAGGTTGAGGGGAAGGTCAGGGTGTTTTGTCAGGGGAGATATCTGAGGAGTTTTGGGAGGTTGAGGGGAAGGTCAGGGTGTTTTGTCAGGGGAGATATCTGAGGAGTTTTGGGAGGTTGAGGGGAAGGTCAGGGTGTTTTGTCAGGGGAGATATCTGAGGAGGTTTGGGAGGTTGAGGGGAAAGGGAAGTGGAAGAATGGAAAGGCTCATCCGCCTCTTTCAAGTATTGTTTCAAAGCAGGAACCAGGAGTTCTGCGCTACGGCTGGATCCCAAATGGCACCCTATTCCCCAGTTAGTGCACTACCTCTGACCAGGGCTCATAGGGGTGCCACTTGGGACACATTCTATTATTGATCCTTCTTCCTCTTCTGTAGACTTTAAACAACCAACTAAACATGAAGACCAGACAGGTCCTCTGGGAGGTTTATCTATATCTGTTCTACAGCCATATATCCAAAGTCACCACCTAGTCCTCTGTTAGGTAGTGTTAACATCACCTAGTCCTCTGTCTCTGTTAGGTAGTGTTAACATCACCTAGTCCTCTGTCTCTGTTAGGTAGTGTTAACATCACCTAGTCCTCTGTCTCTGTTAGGTAGTGTTAACATCATCACCTAGTCCTCTGTTAGGTAGTGTTAACATCATCACCTAGTCCTCTGTTAGGTAGTGGTAACATCCCCTAGTCCTCTGTTAGGTAGTGTTAATATCACCTAGTCCTCTGTTAGGTAGTGTTAATATCACCTAGTCCTCTGTTAGGTAGTGGTAACATCACCACCTAGTCCTCTGTTAGGTAGTGGTAACATCAGGGAGGAGGGAAAGAGGAGACATTAAAGTGTGATGCGGTTGTTTCACTCCTTACTTTGGTACGCAAATGTGTTATGTTGTTTGAGGGTCAGAGGATGTGTGTGCATGCTTGCTTGAGTGTGTGTATGTGTGTGTGTGTGTTAGAGAGAGAGAGAGAGAGAGTGTGTGTGTGTGTGTGTATTGTATGACCTGTGTTTCATGGATAAGACATTTAGAACACTGAAGGCCAATGGAGTGTTTATTTATCTGGGGATATTTATACTGTACCAGGCCCTTTGAAGCTGTTTGCTACTTTCAGCTAAATCCCCCTCTGAGCACCACTCATCTGGAGGGAGGGGGAGGGAAAGAGGGGGAGGGAGCGAAGGAAGGAGGGGGAGGGAGCGAGGGACGGGGGGAGGGAGGGAGGGAAGGAGGGGTATGGAGGGAAGGAGGGGTATGGAGGGAAGGAAGGAGGGGGAGGGAGCGAGGGACGGGGGGAGGGAGGGGTGGGGATGGAGGGACGGAGGGAGGGGTGGGGATGGAGGGACGGAGGGAGGGAGGGGGAGGGAGGGAGGGAAGGAAGGAGGGGTAGGGAGGGAGGGAAGGAGGGGGAGGGAGCGAGGGACGGAGGGAAGAAAGACTGAGGACACAGTTAGGCAGGCAGGAGGAACGAAGGTGTCATCAGCCCTGCTGCCCTACCTGGTTGTGTCCCAAATGGTACCCGGTCCCCTACATAGTACACTACAGTCCTAATGGCCCTGGTTAAAAGTAGTGCACTATATAGGGAATAGGGTGCCATTTGGTGTGCTGCCATGGACTGTGTGTTTACCTGTCATCAGCCACGGTCAGTATCTGGTTACTCTGGCAGACTGTCAATGCAGAGTCACTGATGTCCTACAGAAGCTGTTTCAGGTGTGTTTTGTAAAGGGAGGCTGGTGATTGGATAGTGTGAGTGGAGTGAGGTTACGAGTCCAACTGTGTGACACGACCAAATATATTCTGTGTAAAGTTCTGACAATGACTGCAGCACCGTGGGGAGGTCTCATCACCAGAAATGCCATGTGATAAGCTCAGGTAGATGGCAGGTAGCGTAGTTAGCAGTACCTAGTGTATGTTGTGTAAAAGCGTGGAACGTGATAGTCCCACCGATCTCAGACTAGTGAGAGATGACAGTTCCCTCCTCTCCTTTCATGTTCACTCCTTTCATCTCTGGACACGTGAAGCTCCGCTGCTTTAATCACCTCTTCTTGAGTGTCCCAAATGGCACCCTATTCCCCAGCCTCTTCTTGAGCTTCCCAAACGGCACCCTATTCCCCAGCCTCTTCTTGAGTGTCCCAAACGGCACCCTATTCCCCAGCCTCTTCTTGAGTGTCCCAAACGGCACCCTATTCCCCAGCCTCTTCTTGAGCTTCCCAAACGGCACCCTATTCCCCAGCCTCTTCTTGAGTGTCCCAAACGGCACCCTATTCCCCAGCCTCTTCTTGAGCTTCCCAAACGGCACCCTATTCCCCAGCCTCTTCTTGAGCTTCCAAAACGGCACCCTATTCCCCAGCCTCTTCTTGAGCTTCCCAAACGGCACCCTATTCCCCAGCCTCTTCTTGAGCTTCCCAAACGGCACCCTATTCCCCAGCCTCTTCTTGAGTGTCCCAAACGGCACCCTATTCCCCAGTCTCTTCTTGAGCTTCCCAAACGGCACCCTATTCCCCAGCCTCTTCTTGAGTGTCCCAAACGGCACCCTATTCCCCAGCCTCTTCTTGAGTGTCCCAAACGGCACCCTATTCCCCAGCCTCTTCTTGAGTGTCCCAAACAGCACCCTATTCCCCAGCCTCTTCTTGAGTGTCCCAAACGGCACCCTATTCCCCAGCCTCTTCTTGAGCTTCCCAAACGGCACCCTATTCCCCAGCCTCAGATTCACATCATTAGCCACCTGAATGTCTCTTATCACAAGGAATTTTGCTAGCGCTATCTGTTTGTTGTCATTTCTATATGTGGCAGATGGCGATTCTATAAATGTTTTACTTCTACATTTAGCATCTTAAAGTGGTTGAGCTAATCACTAATTGTGAAGCTAGGGATTGTGTCTCTGACTGTCAAAACCCAGTCATTGAGTTCTACATTCTTCAGCTCTAGCAACCATAGAGACTTCACTCTCTGTCTGTCTGTAGACTAGAGGGGTGAATCTGTGACGGTGGTGGTGGTGGAGGTGGTGGAGGTGGTGGTGATGGTGGTGGCGGAGGTGGAGGTGGTGGTGGTGGTGGAGGAGGTGGTGGAGGAGGTGGTGGTGTTTGAATGTAATGTCGGTGGTGGTGGAGGTGGTGGTGATGGTGATGGTGGTGGCGGAGGTGGAGGTCGAGGTGGTGGTGGTGGTGGAGGAGGTGGTGGAGGAGGTGGTGGTGTTTGAATGTAATGTCGGTGGTGGTGGTGGTGGTGGTGATGGTGGTGGCTGTTTGGGGGCATCCCCAGGCCTAGAACCAGGGAGGGTTTACTAACACTGGGTTGCCTTCTCCTTTCTGTTCTCTCCTCTCTGTTCTCCCCTCTCTCCTCTCTACTCTCCCCTCTCTCTTCTCTGCATTCTACTCTCCCCTCTCTCCTCTCCCCTCTTTCCTCTCCCCTCTCTCTTCTCTGCTCTCTACTCTCTCCTCTCCCTTCTCTACTCTCCTCTCCCCTCTCTCTTCTCTGCTCTCTACTCTCTCCTCTCCCTTCTCTGCTCTACTCTCCCCTCTCTCTTCTCTAGTCTCTCCTCTCTCTTCTCTCCTCTCTACTCTCCCCTCTCTCTTCTCTGCTCTCTACTCTCCTCTCTCTTCTCTGCTCTCTACTCTCTCCTCTCCCTTCTCTTCTCTCCTCTCCCCTCTCTCTTCTCTGCTCTCTACTCTCCCCTCTCTCTTCTCTGCTCTCTACTTTCCTCTCTCTTCTCTGCTCTCTACTCTCTCCTCTCCCTTCCCCAGTCTCCTCTCCCCCCTCTCCTCTCCTCTCCTCTCCTCTCCTCTCCTCTCCTCTCCTCTCCTCTCTCCTCTCTCGTCTCCTCTCTCCTCTCTCGTCTCTCCTCTCTCCTCTCCTCTCTCCTCTCTCCTCTCCCCTCTCCTCTCCTCTCCTCTCCCCTCTCTCCTCTCTCCTCTCCTCTCTCCTTGCTGCTCTCCTCTCTCCTCTCTCCTCTCTACTCTCCTCTCTACTCTCCTCTCTCCTCTCTACTCTCCTCTATACTCTCCTCTCTCCTCTACTCTCTCCTCTCCCCTCTCTCCTCTCTCCTCTCCTCTCTCCTCTCCTCTCTCCTCTCTCCTCTCCTCTCTCCTCTCTACTCTCCTCTCTCCTCTCCTCTCTACTCTCCTCTCTCCTCTCCTCTCTCCTCTCCTCTCTCCTCTCCTCTCTCCTCTCTACTCTCCTCTCTCCTCTCTCCTCTCCTCTCCTCTCCTCTCTCCTCTCTACTCTCCTCTCTCCTCTCCTCTCCCCTCTCTCCTCTCTCCTCTCTCCTCTCCTCTCTCCTCTACTCTCCTCTCCTCTCCCCTCTCTCCTCTCTCCTCTCCTCTCTCCTCTCTCCTTGCTGCTCTCCTCTCTCCTCTCTACTCTCCTCTCTCCTCTCTACTCTCCTCTCTACTCTCCTCTCTCCTCTACTCCTCTCTCCTCTCCCCTCTCTCCTCTCTCCTCTCTCCTCTCCTCTCTCCTCTCCTCTCCTCTCTCCTCTCTCCTCTCCTCTCTCCTCTCTACTCTCCTCTCTCCTCTCTCCTCTCCTCTCTCCTCTCTCCTCTCTCCTCTCTCCTCTCTCCTCTCTCCTCTCTCCTCTCTCCTCTCCTCTCTCCTCTCCTCTCTCCTCTCTACTCTCCTCTCTCCTCTCTCCTCTCTCCTCTCCTCTCTCCTCTCTCCTCTCTACTCTCCTCTCCTCTCTCCTCTCTCCTCTCTACTCTCCTCTCTCCTCTCCTCTCCCCTCTCTCCTCTCCTCTCTCCTTGCTGCTCTCCCTGCCAGAGGAAAGAAAATACCTGAAGCTGGATATCAGTGCTTAGCGCTGACATTTTTGGCTAAGTATGCTGGATGTGAGTGTGTGTTTGATCTGGTGATACTCCCAGCCAACTAAAACACAGAGGGACTCAAAGGTTATTACATTTTAGTGTGTAAGGTATGTTTCCACATAAACCCCTGTTCCCTCATAGAAAGCTTTAGTTCTTCTCCAAGCGGACTTTTCACAAGCCTTAAAGCAGCCAGGGGAATATTACAGTTTCAGTTCTGGTTGTTATTGGTGTTGTTACATGGTGTCTTTATAAACCGACCGCTGTTAATTGAAGAGATTGTTTTAATCAGTCATTTTCCTGGTGTTATGTGTAGGGGTGTAGAGTGTTTGAATGGTAATGTCGGTGGAAAGTAAGTGAATGAGGCCAACACAGCTGCCCTTACTTACTCACTTACTCACTTCTGCATTTCATTTATTCACATTAGAATGTCACGTATTTTCCTGATATATTTGGGTTTAACTGCATTTGATGATCTGTTTTCCACGTCTTTGTGAGGCAGGTGAAAGGTGATATATATATATATATATATATATATATATATAAAACTGTATAGTCGAACTCAGAGTCAAATATTAGGCCTCTTCTTTTTTTAAAGCCAGCAGCATAGTCTTTGTTCCACTGTGAAATCAACCTGAAGGAACTTGAAGTGTTTCTGTGGATAAAGGTCGCCCCTCTCTGTGTATAAAGGTCACCCCTCTCTGTGTATAAAGGTCACCCCTCTCTGTGTATAAAGGTCGCCCCTCTCTGTGTATAAAGGTCACCCCTCTCTGTGTATAAAGGTCACCCCTCTCTGTGTATAAAGGTCACCCCTCTCTGTGTATAAAGGTCACCCCTCTCTGTGTATAAAGGTCACCCCTCTCTGTGTATAAAGGTCACCCCTCTCTGTGTATAAAGGTCACCCCTCTCTGTGTATAAAGGTCACCCCTCTCTGTGTATAAAGGTCGCCCCTCTCTGTGTATAAAGGTCGCCCCTCTCTGTGTATAAAGGTCGCCCCTCTCTGTGTATAAAGGTCACCCCTCTCTGTGTATAAAGGTCACCCCTCTCTGTGTATAAAGGTCACCCCTCTCTGTGTATAAAGGTCACCCCTCTCTGTGTATAAAGGTCACCCCTCTCTGTGTATAAAGGTCACCCCTCTCTGTGTATAAAGGTCACCCCTCTCTGTGTATAAAGGTCACCCCTCTCTGTGTATAAAGGTCACCCCTCTCTGTGTATAAAGGTCACCCCTCTCTGTGTATAAAGGTCACCCCTCTCTGTGTATAAAGGTCACCCCTCTCTGTGTATAAAGGTCACCCCTCTCTGTGTATAAAGGTCACCCCTCTCTGTGTATAAAGGTCACCCCTCTCTGTGTATAAAGGTCACCCCTCTCTGTGTATAAAGGTCACCCCTCTCTGTGTATAAAGGTCACCCCTCTCTGTGTATAAAGGTCACCCCTCTCTGTGTATAAATGTCACCCCTCTCTGTGTATAAAGGTCACCCCTCTCTGTGTATAAAGGTCACCCCTCTCTGTGTATAAATGTCACCCCTCTCTGTGTATAAAGGTCGCCCCTCTCTGTGTATAAAGGTCGCCCCTCTCTGTGTATAAAGGTCACCCCTCTCTGTGTATAAAGGTCACCCCTCTCTGTGTATAAAGGTCGCCCCTCTCTGTGTATAAAGGTCACCCCTCTCTGTGTATAAAGGTCACCCCTCTCTGTGTATAAAGGTCACCCCTCTCTGTGTATAAAGGTCACCCCTCTCTGTGTATAAAGGTCACCCCTCTCTGTGTATAAAGGTCACCCCTCTCTGTGTATAAAGGTCACCCCTCTCTGTGTATAAAGGTCACCCCTCTCTGTGTATAAAGGTCACCCCTCTCTGTGTATAAAGGTCACCCCTCTCTGTGTATAAAGGTCGCCCCTCGACATGTAAACATGACATACTCCTATATTACTCTGACCTGCTGATGTCATGAGCATCTCTCCCAGCTATCTTAGATTACACTCAGTCCTTTGTTATCCTCTTATGAAGCTATCTTAGATTACACTCAGTCCTTTGTTATCCTCTTATGAAGCTATCTTAGATTACACCCAGTCCTTTGTTATCCTCTTATGAAGCTATCTTAGATTACACTCAGTCCTTTGTTATCCTCTTATGAAGCTATCTTAGATTACACCCAGTCCTTTGTTATCCTCTTATGAAGCTATCTTAGATTACACTCAGTCATTTGTTATCCTCTTATGAAGCTATCTTAGATTACACTCAGTCCTTTGTTATCCTCTTATGAAGCTATCTTAGATTACACTCAGTCCTTTGTTATCCTCTTATGAAGCTATCTTAGATTACACTCAGTCCTTTGTTATCCTCTTATGAAGCTATCTTAGATTACACCCAGTCCTTTGTTATCCTCTTATGAAGCTATCTTAGATTACACTCAGTCCTTTGTTATCTTCTTATGATGCTATCTTAGATTACACTCAGTCCTTTGTTATCCTCTTATGAAGCTATCTTAGATTACACTCAGTCCTTTGTTATCCTCTTATGAAGCTATCTTAGATTACACCCAGTCCTTTGTTATCCTCTTATGAAGCTATCTTAGATTACACTCAGTCCTTTGTTATCCTCTTATGAAGCTATCTTAGATTACACTCAGTCCTTTGTTATCCTCTTATGAAGCTATCTTAGATTACACCCAGTCCTTTGTTATCCTCTTATGAAGCTATCTTAGATTACACTCAGTCCTTTGTTATCCTCTTATGAAGCTATCTTAGATTACACTCAGTCCTTTGTTATCCTCTTATGAAGCTATCTTAGATTACACTCAGTCCTTTGTTATCCTCTTATGAAGCTATCTTAGATTACACTCAGTCCTTTGTTATCCTCTTATGAAGCTATCTTAGATTACACCCAGTCATTTGTTATCCTCTTATGAAGCTATCTTAGATTACACTCAGTCCTTTGTTATCCTCTTATGAAGCTATCTTAGATTACACTCAGTCCTTTGTTATCCTCTTATGAAGCTATCTTAGATTACACCCAGTCCTTTGTTATCCTCTTATGAAGCTATCTTAGATTACACTCAGTCCTTTGTTATCCTCTTATGAAGCTATCTTAGATTACACTCAGTCCTTTGTTATCCTCTTATGAAGCTATCTTAGATTACACTCAGTCCTTTGTTATCCTCTTATGAAGCTATCTTAGATTACACTCAGTCCTTTGTTATCCTCTTATGAAGCTATCTTAGATTACACTCAGTCCTTTGTTATCCTCTTATGAAGCTATCTTAGATTACACTCAGTCCTTTGTTATCCTCTTATGAAGCTATCTTAGATTACACTCAGTCCTTTGTTATCCTCTTATGAAGCTATCTTAGATTACACTCAGTCCTTTGTTATCCTCTTATGAAGCTATCTTAGATTACACTCAGTCCTTTGTTATCCTCTTATGATGCTATCTTAGATTACACTCAGTCCTTTGTTATCCTCTTATGAAGCTATCTTAGATTACACTCAGTCCTTTGTTATCCTCTTATGAAGCTATCTTAGATTACACTCAGTCATTTGTTATACCCTTTAATATGAAAAGCTGCTTTGGGAGGGAGTCCCTCCCCTGAATGCTTTAGAAACTTCATCCTCTCTCCACATTCCAGACACTGACGTCCCGCTAGGTCTGCTGTGAGCTAGAGAGGGGAGACACAGCCTCAACTAGGTCTGCTGTGAGCTAGGGAGGGGAGACACAGCCTCAACTAGGTCTGCTGTGAGCTAGGGAGGGGAGACACAGCCTCAACTCGGTCTGCTGTGAGCTAGGGAGAGGAGACACAGCCTCAACTAGGTCTGCTGTGAGCTAGAGAGAGGAGACACAGCCTCAACTAGGTCTGCTGTGAGCTAGGGAGAGGAGACACAGCCTCAACTCGGTCTGCTGTGAGCTAGGGAGAGGAGACACAGCCTCAACTAAGTCTGCTGTGAGCTAGGGAGAGGAGACACAGCCTCAACTAGGTCTGCTGTGAGCTAGGGAGAGGAGACACAGCCTCAACTAGGTCTGCTGTGAGCTAGAGAGAGGAGACACAGCCTCAACTAGGTCTGCTGTGAGCTAGAGAGGGGAGACAGCCTCAACTAGGTCTGCTGTGAGCTAGAGAGGGGAGACTGCCTCAACTAGGTCTGCTGTGAGCTAGAGAGGGGAGACACAGCCTCAACTAGGTCTGCTGTGAGCTAGGGAGAGGAGACACAGCCTCAACCTGGACTTTCTGTCTGCCTGCCTGCCTGCCTGCCTGCCTGCCTGCCTGCCTGCCGGCCGTGCTGTCTGAGCACAAAACAAACACTAGGGCCAGGAAGAAAATAAGTGGAGGACACAGACAGAGCAAAAGAGAGGGAGACAGAGCAAAAGAGAGGGGGAGAGAGAGAGAGCGAGAGAGAGAGATCTGATGGGCTGGTTGTTTACACATGATTTGGATGCTGCTGAACCTCTTTTGAAGACAGCAGGCTGCATGGGAGTCCCACTGGGGCTGAAACACTACCCCGCTCACTACACCTTTAAAGGGACGATCTGGGATTGGTACATACATTTAGGGATTTGTGTGGCAGGGTGTGGCTCTGTTGTTGTTTGAACCTCAGATTGCCCCTTTATTAACTGCAGAGAAAGCATCTCTACTCAGGCTGTGCTGTTGATGCACAGTGTATAATATGATGGGTCCCTTGAGAGACTATGGGGAGGTATTGCAATGACTTTTAATGGAGGCGTCCTTCAAAGCTACAATGTCTTAAGGGTTAGAGAACACATTGATTTGACCGCAGAGGAAACCTTGAAACATAACTGTGGAAAATAGAAAACAGAAACGTGCCTTTAATATGCTAATGTAGTTCTTTAGTAAAATACCCACAATTCCCCCCTCTCCTTCCTTTTTTGTTTCCAGAATATAAGTTAGTGTTGGTTTCAAACAAAAAGACTAATCCCACATCCCGTTCAGTCCAAGTTCAATGTCTCTTTCTGTTTTTCTCTCTCGTTCTCTCCTTCTCGCCTTCTCTCTTTCTCTCTGCTCTAAAAGGTCGAGCCTCCCCCTCTTTTGGACCCCAAGCCTGCACATGTGTAGGTATAGCTATGATTCAGCTCATAAACCACGGTGGTTACACATCTGAAAGTGGTTAGCTGTTGAAACACACTGGCAGCTTCAAAGCACAGTGTGGAGGATCTGGGCTGAGCAGAGCTGGGGTGGAGTC
Source organism: Oncorhynchus clarkii lewisi (assembly GCF_045791955.1). Lineage (NCBI taxonomy): Eukaryota > Metazoa > Chordata > Actinopteri > Salmoniformes > Salmonidae > Oncorhynchus > Oncorhynchus clarkii. Next base: position 92,817 of record NW_027261120.1, read on the forward strand.
TGCTCTCAGACACAGTCCCCCTGGCCTACCTGACTGGCTGGTCCACCTCCCTCCCTCCCTCCCCCTTTCTCTCTCTTTTGCTCTCTCCTCCTCCCACCTCTCTCTCCCTTTTTCTCTCCCTCCCTCCCTGTCCTTCCTTCCCTCTCTATCCATCTATCGCCCCCCCACCTTCCCTCCCTACTGCAGCACAGAGAGAGAGCCAGAGAGAGAGAGAGCCAGAGAGAGAGAGAGCCAGAGAGAGAGAGAGAGAGAGAGAGAGAGAGAGAGAGAGAGAGAGAGAGAGAGACAGAGAGAGACAGAGAGACAGAGACAGAGAGAGAGAGACTCCTGAAAGAATAGCTGTTCTTGCTTTTTCTTTGTGTTTTCTGGGTGGTTGTTTTCTGGGTGGTTGTTTTCTGGGTGGTTGTTTTCTGGGTGGTTGTTTTCTGGGTGGTTGTTTTCTGTGGGGGTGTTTTCTGGGTGGTTGTTTTCTAGGTGGTTGTTTTCTGTGGGGGTGTTTTCTGGGTGGTTGTTTTCTAGGTGGTTGTTTTCTGTGGGGGTGTTTTCTGTTTTCTTGTTTTCCAGTCTTTAAGTCAGTTGTTTAAGTAGAGGTGTGAAAAACAGACAGATCTAATTGACAGATCTAATATATGTATTAGAAGCGTTGCGTCAGCATCTAATGGTTTTCACATCGTTACTTCGACATCATTTACAGCTACATGTCTTTGTGTGTTTGGCTGTTAACTATACTTGACAGAAAGGGAGGTCGAGGAAAGAGACCGAAAAGTGCTGAAAGAGACCACTGTTCCCATTTCCTCTGAAGGCTTCCCCCTCCACCCTCTTCCCCCTCCATCCCCTCAACTCATTTCTTCCCCACGCCCGTCCACTTCAAAAGCTGACCTGAGCCTGTGTGCCCTGTTACATGTTTACCCAAAGGCTGGTTTAAAAGAAACAGCAGGTCTCATTGAGGTAGCTAGCTGGCCCATGTTACTGTGGCTCATTCACAGACAGGGAGAGGGAAAATACTCATATCTGGCTGCCCATGGGTGTATCCCAAATGGCACCCTATTCTCTAGATAGAACAGGGAGAACTAGCAATACGTCTTCAGAAACATGTCACATGTCTTAGGCAGCACCACTCGGCGGGAGACACACGCACATACACACACACGCACACGCAAGCGCACATGCGCACGTACGCACGCATGCACACACACATGCACACACACACGCACGCGCACACACACTCCTCAGTGCTAGAGCAGCAGCCAGTCCTTCATGTTAATGTGAGCCTGACCGATCCTATCTCCTGAAGAATGTCAGTGTATGATAACATCTGACCTTTAACCCCCTAGCGCTGCCACTCTGAGCAGCTCTCACAACTCAACTGGCCCACTGGCTGACAGCGGGACTGTGTGTGTTATAGGTGTGTGTGTGTGTGTGTGTGTTATGTGTGTGTGTTATGTGTGTGTTATGTGTGTGTGTGTGTGTGTGTAATTTGTGTGTGTGTGTTATGTGTGTGTTATGTGTGTGTGTGTTATGTGTGTGTGTGTTATACTCTTAGTATATTACCTCACCACTCATGAGGGTGTTGTTACACATGACCAAGGTCTTTTCTCTTATTCTCTGGAAAGAAAAGCAGCTTCAACAACCCCTCCTCTCTTTATCACGCTGTGGAGTGTTACTCCAAGTGCTTCTAAGTGGGCTCTCTCCTCTTTCTCCTTAACCTCCACCCTCCCTCATTCTCTGCTGCTACTGTCCTCCTCTAACAGAACCACTATCAATATGTAGGACTATATTTTATATAATAAACCCTCTCTCAATATGTAGGACTATATCTTAGATAATAAACCCTCTGTCAATATGTAGGACTATATCTTAGATAATAAACCCTCTGTCAATATGTAGGACTATATCTTAGATAATAAACCCTCTGTCAATATGTAGGACTATATCTTAGATAATAAACCCTCTGTCAATATGTAGGACTATATCTTAGATAATAAACCCTCTGTCAATATGTAGGACTATATCTTAGATAATAAACCCTCTGTCAATATGTAGGACTATATCTTAGATACTAAACCCTCTGTCAATATGTAGGACTATATCTTAGATAATAAACCCTCTGTCAATATGTAGGACTATATCTTAGATAATAAACCCTCTGTCAATATGTAGGACTATATCTTAGATACTAAACCCTCTGTCAATATGTAGGACTATATCTTAGATACTAAACCCTCTATCAATAAGTAGGACTATATCTTAGATAATAAACCCTCTGTGAATAAGTAGGACTATACATGTAATTGCCAAAATAATGTAACCACTTGTATATTGAAAGCAGGTGCGTCCACACAGATGTGGTTCCTGAGTTTATTAAGCAATTAACATCCCATCATGATTAGGGTCATGTATAAGAATGCTGGGGAAGGCCATTATTTTGGCTACCATGGCAATGCCCCCATAGGATGACAATGCTCCCATCCACAGGGTACACGTCTCAGCCACCAACGAAATTCAACACTTATGGAAGATTCTGAAGCAGCGCCTGAGACTGTGTTTTCCACCACCATCATCAATACACCAAATGATGGAATTTCTCATGGAAGAATGGTGTCACATCCCTCGAATAGAGTTCCAGATACTTGTAGAATCTTTGCCAAGGTGCATTGAAACTGTTCTGGCTCGTGGTGCCCGACGTCATATTAAGACTCTTTATGTTGGGGGTTTCCTTTATTTTGGCAGTTACCTGTAGCTTAGATGAGAACCCTACATTCTATTCAGTCATGGATAATGCATTGGGTGGCAGTGAGACTGGGGCTACGTCCCTATATAGTGCACCACTTTTAACCAGAACCCTATAGGCCCTGTGTGTGTGTGTGTGTGTGTGTGTGTGCATGAAGGAAGAGGGTGGTGAGGGGGAAGAGGGGGATGAGGAAGAGGGGGAGGGGGAAGAGTGGAGGAGGAAGAGAAAAGGAGGAAGAGAAGAGGGGGAGGAGGACGATGGGGGAGGGGGAAGAGGACGATGGGGGAGGGGGAAGAGGGGGGGGGGGGGGAAGAGGGGGAGGAGGAAGAGGGCTGCCCTCTGCACTGTAGCCTTTTGATCTCTGCTTGTGCTATGGATGAATTACGTTCCAGAACTTCACACTGGGGAACAGTGTTTCAGACACACACAGACAGTCTGTCAGGTCACTGAAGTGCACACATGGCCATGCTCAGTCTGTCTGTCTGCCCCTCTCTCTCTGTGTGTGTGTGTGTGTGTATGTGTGTGTGTGAGTGTGAGTGTGCGTGCGTGCGTGTGTGTGTGTGTGTGTGAGAGAGAGAATTTAAGCTTTTTTGTTTCTGTGGAATGTAACTTTTTTAAATCTTCTATTTCTGACTGACTCAAGCGTGGACTTTATTTCAGAATGGGTTTATGACTTGTAGCGTTTCCATTTGTCTTTCTTTCTGAGCTGTGGAATTGTTTTCCGTTTTCATTCCAAGATCTTCTATTGCTGCAATTAACGGTTTCCATGCATTTTTATGGAGAGAGCTTTTCCCCCCACCGCCTGTTATGGCCAGCGTTTATATCTTCGCCCCAGCTAACCAACATGGGTTCTGGGAAAGTTCACAGAACATTCGTTAGGTCGCGGTAAATGTTCTCAGAACACCAAAACTGTCCAGCCGTGCTGGTGATTATAGAATGCCTGAGAACAAAGGGAGTACGAAGGCCACACAGCCGAAACGCGTCACAGTATTTACATGTTGTTGACATTCAACATGACATACTAATAAAGGCATTTTAATTCATTATATGAAGAGGGTCTCGGTCCTTTTTCATGAGCAATGTATCCCTTTTACCAAAGAGCCCCCTCTATCTACCAAAACCTACCAATATATACCTTAGCCCCCTCTATCTACCAAAACCTACCATTATATACCGTAGCACCCTCTATCTACCAAAACCTACCAATATATACCTTAGCCCCCTCTATCTACCAAAACCTACCATTATATACCGTAGCCCCCTCTATCTACCAAAACCTACCATTATATACCTTAGCCCCCTCTATCTACCAAAACCTACCATTATATACCTTAGCCCCCTCTATCTACCAAAACCTACCATTATATACCGTAGCACCCTCTATCTACCAAAACCTACCAATATATACCTTAGCCCCCTCTATCTACCAAAACCTACCATTATATACCTTAGCCCCCTCTATCTACCAAAACCTACCATTATATACCTTAGCCCCCTCTATCTACCAAAACCTACCATTATATACCTTAGCCCCCTCTATCTACCAAAACCTACCATTATATACCGTAGCACCCTCTATCTACCAAAACCTACCAATATATACCGTAGCCCCCTCTATCTACCAAAACCTACCATTATATACCTTAGCCCCCTCTATCTACCAAAACCTACCATTATATACCGTAGCACCCTCTATCTACCAAAACCTACCATTGTATACCGTAGCACCTTCTGTCTACCAAAACCTACCATTATATACCTTAGCACCTTCTGTCTACCAAAACCTACCATTGTATACCGTAGCACCTTCTGTCTACCAAAACCTACCATTATATACCTTAGCACCTTCTGTCTACCAAAACCTACCAATATATACCTTAGCACCTTCTGTCTACCAAAACCTACCATTATATACCTTAGCCCCTTCTGTCTACAAGCAGAATGGAGCCTCTTCTACTTCCTGTGCCCAGAAGGGTGTATCTTTAGGAATCCCCAAAATGGAAGGTGGGTGACCTTACAATGACCCCCTGTCCAGTTCCAGGACTGTGAGGAACTTCACAGCTTGGAACTAAACCTGTTTTTTCACCAGTGTCAAGAATGCTTTGTCCCGAGTATCTGGACATCCTGGGAATTTCTGGAAAGTTACCAGAATTGTTCAACTCTAATTGTGGGTCTGTCTGTCAGGTTTGCTCAGCTCAACGTACCACACATTTAGTGTTTGGATTTGTTCTCTGAATGACTTCCCTGGGTAGTGTTCTCTGAATGACTGCCCTGGGTAGTGTTCTCTGAATGACTGCCCCAGGTAGTGTTCTCTGAATGACTGCCCTGGGTAGTGTTCTCTGAATGACTTCCCTGGGTAGTGTTCTCTGAATGACTGCCCCGGGTAGTGTTCTCTGAATGACTGCCCCAGGTAGTGTTCTCTGAATGACTTCCCCAGGTAGTGTTCTCTGAATGATTTCCCTGGGTAGTGTTCTCTGAATGACTGCCCCAGGTAGTGTTCTCTGAATGACTTCCCCGGGTTGTGTTCTCTGAATGACTTCCCTGGGTAGTGTTCTCTGAATGACTTCCCTGGGTAGTGTTCTCTGAATGACTGCCCCAGGTAGTGTTCTCTGAATGACTGCCCCAGGTAGTGTTTCTCTGAATGACTTCCCAGGTAGTGTTCTCTGAATGACTTCCCTGGGTAGTGTTCTCTGAATGACTTCCCCGGGTTGTGTTCTCTGAATGACTGCCCTGGGTAGTGTTCTCTGAATGACTTCCCTGGGTAGTGTTCTCTGAATGACTGCCCCGGGTAGTGTTCTCTGAATGACTGCCCCAGGTAGTGTTCTCTGAATGACTTCCCCAGGTAGTGTTCTCTGAATGACTGCCCCAGGTAGTGTTCTCTGAATGACTGCCCCAGGTAGTGTTCTCTGAATGACTGCCCCAGGTAGTGTTCTCTGAATGACTTCCCTGGGTAGTGGTCTCTGAATGACTTCCCTGGGTAGTGTTCTCTGAATGACTGCCCCAGGTAGTGTTCTCTGAATGACTTCCCTGGGTAGTGGTCTCTGAATGACTTCCCTGGGTAGTGCTCTCTGAATGACTTCCCCAGGTAGTGTTCTCTGAATGACTGCCCCAGGTAGTATTCTCTGAATGACTGCCCCAGGTAGTGTTCTCTGAATGACTGCCCCAGGTAGTGTTCTCTGAATGACTTCCCCGGGTAGTGTTCTCTGAATGACTTCCCCAGGTAGTGTTCTCTGAATGACTTCCCCGGGTAGTGTTCTCTGAATGACTTCCCTGGGTAGTGTTCTCTGAATGACTTCCCCAGGTAGTGTTCTCTGAATGACTTCCCTGGGTAGTGTTCTCTGAATGACTGCCCCAGGTAGTGTTCTCTGAATGACTTCCCTGGGTAGTGTTCTCTGAATGACTTCCCCAGGTAGTGTTCTCTGAATGACTTCCCCGGGTAGTGTTCTCTGAATGACTTCCCTGGGTAGTGTTCTCTGAATGACTGCCCCGGGTTGTGTTCTCTGAATGACTGCCCTGGGTAGTGTTCTCTGAATGACTTCCCTGGGTAGTGTTCTCTGAATGACTTCCCTGGGTAGTGTTCTCTGAATGACTGCCCTGGGTAGTGTTCTCTGAATGACTGCCCTGGGTTGTGTTCTCTGAATGACTGCCCTGGGTAGTGTTCTCTGAATGACTTCCCTGGGTAGTGTTATCTGAATGACTGCCCTGGGTAGTGGTCTCTGAATGACTGCCCCGGTTGTGGTCTCTGAATGACTGCCCCGGGTAGTGGTCCCTGGGTTGTGTTCTCTGAATGATAGCCCTGGGTAGTGTTCTCTGGGTAGCCCCGGGTAGTGGTCCCTGGGTTGTGTTCTCTAAATGACAGCCCTGGGTAGTGTTCTCTGAATGACTTCCCTGGGTAATGGTCCCTCAGGGCTAAACCTTATAATTACAGTACACAACTTTCTATTAGCCTGCTGTGTCTCCCAGATGAAGGTGCTGTTAGGGGTCATGCTACATCACTGGTGATTGGTCACAGGGAGAACTGCTTCCCCTTCATTGGCAGTCATGTGGATCTGGACTACTCTCTCTCTGTGACTCAGAAGTGAGTCAGTCATCCCATAGAGAACTGTAGTAGAGAATTTGTAGTAGTAGGGAATAACTTTAGCAATAGTAATGGGTTATGGTGCAGGACCAGTCAGAGCCTTGACCCTGCCCCTGCCCCTGCCCCTGCCCCTGCCCCTGCCCCTGCCCCTGCCCCTGCCCCTGCCCCTGCCCCTGCCCCTGCCCCTGCCCCTGCCCCTGTCCCTGTCCCTGCCCCTGTCCCTGTCCCTGCCCCTGCCCCTGTCCCTGTCCCTAACATGATGTTTCTAAGGAAGTAGTGAGTCGTCCCATAGTGAATTGTGATACTAGTAGTAGTAGTGAGCTACGGGACTGGTCTGCTGCCAAATCACCAACTGAGGGCTCTCATGCCGCAGCACCTCAACCAGAATCAGACCTGCTGTTTGTAGTATGTGATCACAGCAGCACATTCAATACAATGTCATTCGCCACGTAGACTGTTTACGTCGTGTATAGAAGGTGCAGTGAAATACTGGCAGAAGTTGTCCAGGTGCCTAGCAACAGGGTGGGCGTGTCTGTCGGTGCCATCTTGTTCTCAGAGGAAGAGGGGACTGGTTGGCTTCTTTCACTGCTTCTATGCTTGAAAAACATGCGTAACATAAGTGGAACAACGTCACCATGTATGTGGGATATCACAATGATATCACAGTGGTGGTGGGATATCACAATGACCTGCCGCTAATCCTCATCGCTGCCCACACCCCCAACAGTGATGAAGACTGTACATGGAAGGGAGGGGTGGTGGTGGGGCAGTGATGAAGACTGTACATGGAAGGGAGGGGTGGTGGTGGGGCAGTGATGAAGACTGTACATGGAAGGGAGGGGTGGTGGTGATGAAGACTGTACATGGAAGGGAGGGGTGGTGGTGGGGCAGTGATGAAGACTGTACATGGAAGGGAGGGGTGGTGGTGGGGCAGTGATGAAGACTGTACATGGAAGGGAGGGGTGGTGGTGGGGCAGTGATGAAGACTGTACATGGAAGGGAGGGGTGGTGGTGATGAAGACTGTACATGGAAGGGAGGGGTGGTGGTGGGGCAGTGATGAAGACTGTACATGGAAGGGAGGGTGGTGGTGGGGCAGTGATGAAGACTGTACATGGAAGGGAGGGGTGGTGGTGGTGGGGCAGTGATGAAGACTGTACATGGAAGGGAGGGGTGGTGGTGGGGCAGTGATGAAGACTGTACATGGAAGGGAGGGGTGGTGGGGGGGGGGCAGTGATGAAGACTGTACATGGAAGTGTACATGGTAGTGTAGCGGCTGCAGCCCCCCTCCAACCACAGAACAGGATCAGCCCCTATAACTCTGCTTTGGTTTCCCCTCCTTCTCAAAGGCATGACGGAGAGCTGTTGTCCTAAACCCTGGGGGAAGGTAAAGCAGTTGAGAGGTGGTGATAGTAGCTCTCACACTCACAGGTGAGGACAGAGACGAACCGACATCTCAACACCGGACAGGAGGTTGAGGAAACCGACACTAAACACATTTCAAAACACACCGCCTTGACAAGAGAGAGAATGTGGTGAAAGAGTTTTCACCTCCACAGTAGCTCATCCTTGTTTACAGCATGAAGGAACAAAGAGGAAAGGTGTTGTGTATAGTATGGTATAGTACTATAGTATATTTATATAGTATAGTTATATAGTATAGTTATATAGTATAGTTATATAGTATAGAATAGTTATATAGTATAGTTATATACTATAGTATAGTTATATAGTATAATATAGTTATATAGAATAGTGTAGTTATATAGTATAGTTATATACTATAGTATAGTATAGTTATATAGTATAGTTATATAGTATAGTTCTAGGCAGAGTTGCAAAGAAAAAGCCATATCTCAGACTGGCCAATAAAAATTAAATATTAAGATGGGCAGAATAACACAGTGGACACAGGAACTCTGACTAGAAGGCCAGCATCCCAGAGTCGCCTCTTCACTGTTGACGTTGAGACTGGACACAGGAACTCTGACTAGAAGGCCAGCATCCCAGAGTCGCCTCTTCACTGTTGACGTTGAGACTGGACACAGGAACTCTGCCTAGAAGGCCAGCATCCCAGAGTCGCCTCTTCACTGTTGACGTTGAGACTGGACACAGGAACTCTGCCTAGAAGGCCAGCATCCCAGAGTCGCCTCTTCACTGTTGACGTTGAGACTGGACACAGGAACTCTGCCTAGAAGGCAAGCATCCCAGAGTCGCCTCTTCACTGTTGACGTTGAGACTGGACACTGGAACTCTGCCTAGAAGGCCAGCATCCCAGAGTCGCCTCTTCACTGTTGACGTTGAGACTGGACACAGGAACTCTGCCTAGAAGGCCAGCATCCCAGAGTCGCCTCTTCACTGTTGACGTTGAGACTGGACACAGGAACTCTGCCTAGAAGGCCAGCATCCCAGAGTCGCCTCTTCACTGTTGACGTTGAGACTGGACACAGGAACTCTGCCTAGAAGGCCAGCATCCCAGAGTCGCCTCTTCACTGTTGACGTTGAGACTGGACACAGGAACTCTGACTAGAAGGCCAGCATCCCAGAGTCGCCTCTTCACTGTTGACGTTGAGACTGGACACAGGAACTCTGACTAGAAGGCCAGCATCCCAGAGTCGCCTCTTCACTGTTGACGTTGAGACTGGACACTGGAACTCTGACTAGAAGGCCAGCATCCCAGAGTCGCCTCTTCACTGTTGACGTTGAGACTGGACACAGGAACTCTGACTAGAAGGCCAGCATCCCAGAGTCGCCTCTTCTCTGTTGACGTTGAGACTGGACACAGGAACTCTGCCTAGAAGGCCAGCATCCCAGAGTCGCCTCTTCACTGTTGACGTTGAGACTGGACACAGGAACTCTGACTAGAAGGCCAGCATCCCGGAGTCGCCTCTTCACTGTTGACGTTGAGACTGGACACAGGAACTCTGCCTAGAAGGCCAGCATCCCAGAGTTGCCTCTTCACTGTTGACGTTGAGACTGGACACTGGAACTCTGACTAGAAGGCCAGCATCCCAGAGTCGCCTCTTCACTGTTGACGTTGAGACTGGACACAGGAACTCTGCCTAGAAGGCCAGCATCCCAGAGTCGCCTCTTCACTGTTGACGTTGAGACTGGACACAGGAACTCTGACTAGAAGGCCAGCATCCGGAGTCGCCTCTTCACTGTTGACGTTGAGACTGGACACAGGAACTCTGCCTAGAAGGCCAGCATCCCAGAGTTGCCTCTTCACTGTTGACGTTGAGACTGGACACTGGAACTCTGACTAGAAGGCCAGCATCCCAGAGTCGCCTCTTCACTGTTGACGTTGAGACTGGACACAGGAACTCTGCCTAGAAGGCCAGCATCCCAGAGTCGCCTCTTCACTGTTGACGTTGAAACTGTTGTTTTGCGGGTATTATTTAATGGAGCTGCCTGTTGAGGACTTGAGGTGTCTGTTTCTCAAACTAGACACTCTAATGTGCACCGGGGCCTCCCACTCCTCTTTCTATTCTGGTTAGAGCCAGTTTGTGCTGCTCTGTGAAGGGAGTAGTACACAGGGTTGTACGAGATCTTCAGTTTCTTGTCAATTTCTCGCATGGAATAGCCTTCATTTCTCAGAACAAGAATAGACTGAGTTTCAGAAGAAAGTTATTTGTTTCTGGCCATTTTGAGCCTGTAATCAAACCCACAAATGCTGATTCTCCAGACACTGAACTAGTCTAAAGAAGGCCAGGTTTTATTGCTTCTTTAATTAGTACAACAGTTTTCAGCTGTGCTACCATAATTGAAAAGGGTTTTCTAATGATCTATTAGCCTTTTAAAATGATAAACTTGGATTAGTTAACACAATGTGCCATTGGAACACAGGAGTGATGGTTGCTGATAATGGGCCTCTGTACGCCTATGCAGATATTCCATTAAAAAATCTGCCGTTTCCAGCTACAATAGTCATTTACAACATTAACAATGTCTACACTGTATTTCTGATCAATTTGATGTTATTTTAATGGACAAAAAAGTTGCTTTTCTTTCAAAAACAAGGACATTTCTAAGTGACCCCAAACGTTTGAACTGTAGTGTAGGTAGGGGTAAAGTGACAACAGGATCGATAATAGACGGTAACAGCAGCGTATGCGAAGAGTGTGAAAGTGTCTGCGTGTGTGTGTGTCTGTTCATGTGCGTGTGTGTGTGTGTGTGCACGTGTGTGTGCGCGCGCGTGTGTGTGTGTGTGTGTGTGTGTGTGTGTGTGTGCTTGCGTGTTTGTCTCCCGCGTCTCGTGTTTTTGCCCCGGGCCTGAACACGGTGCACTCGTAGCACGACAGAAACTGTTGTGAAAAAAATAAGGGTGAAATGACTCAGTTAGTATTCTGACCTGCAGAACAAGTAAAGCTATGCAGGTCTTGATGTCTGGCGTTGCTAGGTGTCGTACATCTGCCAAGATCCACTGGTGGTGCTGTGTCCCAAATGGCACCCTATTCCCTGTGACCCCTGGTCAAACGTAGTGCACTACATAGGGAATATGATGCTATCTGGGAGGCAGCCGTAGTCCTGTGTGTTATCAGACGTGTCTGTTTTATTCAAACTGTCAGACGTACCCAAGTCGTTACTTCTCCCATTCGCTTTTGAAAAGTAGCCCCATAAATGTTAGAGTGTACTTTATTGGTCGTATAAAAGGCTCACCAAGAGAGTATCATATAACAGAACTGAGTCCTGAGAACTATTGGAATTAAACTGCAAACTACATGGCATATAGAGTATTAGAGCCAACAAGGGGATAGCTGAGAGAGAGAGAGAGTGAGAGAGAGAGTGAGAGAGAGAGAGAGAGAGAGAGAGAGAGAGAGAGAGAGAGAGAGAGAGAGAGAGAGAGAGAGAGAGAGAGAGAGAGAGAGAGAGAGAGAGAGAGAGAGAGAGAGAAGCTGATGACAGGGCTGGTGACAGGTTGCAGGGGGGGTCATCCAGTGATACAAGTCTCTGTTTATCCAGTAGGTCATAATCAAAGAGAGAACAGAGATTAGTGGGAGGAGGGGAGGAAGGGAGGAGGAAGGGAGGAAGGGAGGAGGGGAGGAGAGAAGGAAGGGAGGAGGAAGGGAGGAGGGGAGGAAAAGAGGGGGAGGACTTCAAACGGCCAGGCCAGGGATGTTCTGACACAGACGGGCGAGATCATCTCTCTCTCTCTCGCCCTCTCTCATCTCTCTCTCTCTCAGCTGTTGTTTGGTGGTGACCTAACAGGCTTCTCCCCCAAGCCGACTCATGTCCTGCCAACAGAGGGGCTTTGCCTCTTGTTTGACCTCTGGGTTGAGAATTCCCTCCACCCCACTGCTGTACTGTCAAGCAGGCAGGGCCACACTGGACCATATCAGGGCCATACTGGGCCTCATCAGGGCCATATCAGGGACGTACTGGGCCATATCAGGGACGTACTGGACCATATCAGGGCCATACTGGGCCATACTGGGCCATACTGGGCCATATCAGGGTCATATCAGGGTCATATTAGGGTCATATCATGGCCATATTCGAGCCATATCTGTGCCATATGAAGGCAATATTAGAGCCATATTCAAGCCATATTCGAGCCATATCTGAGCATATTAACGCCATATCAGAGTCATATTAGAGCCATATTAGAGCCATATCAGAGTCATATTAGAGCCATATTAGAGCCATATTAGAGCCATATCAGAGCCATATTAGAGCCATATTAGAGCCATATCAGAGTCATATTAGAGCCATATCAGAGTCATATTAGCGCCATATCAGAGTCATATTAGCGCCATATTAGAGCCATATTAGAGCCATATTAGAGCCATATTTGAGTCATATCAGAGTCATATTAGAGCCATATTAGAGCCATATTCGAGCCATATTAGAGTCATATTAGAGCCATATTCCAGCCATATTCCAGCCATTTCAGAGTCATATTAGCGCCATATTAGAGTCATATTAGAGCCATATTAGAGCCATATTAGAGCCATATTCGAGCCATATTAGAGCCATATTCGAGCCATATTAGAGTCATATTAGAGCCATATTCCAGCCATATTAGAGCCATATCTGGGCCACTTCTCTTTGTGCTGTTGACATCTACAGGTGCAGACATGCACACTAAAGCACAAGAGAAAAGGGTTGAACCCTGTGTCTTTTGTGTCTTAAAACCATTATTACCGTATCAATCTATTTACTGTGGCCAGTCTATTTACTGTGGCCAGTCTATTTACTGTGGTCAGTCTATTTACTGTGGCCAGTCTATTTACTGTGGCCAGTCTATTTACTGTGGTCAGTCTATTTACTGTGGCCAGTCTATTGTCTGTGGCCAGTCTATTTACTGTGGCCAGTCTATTTACTGTGGTCAGTCTATTTACTGTGGTCAGTCTATTTACTGTGGTCAGTCTATTTACTGTGGCCAGTCTATGAGCTGTGGCCAGTCTATTTACTGTGGCCAGTCTATTTACTGTGGCCAGTCTATTTACTGTGGCCAGTCTATTTACTGTGGTCAGTCTATTTACTGTGGTCAGTCTATTTACTGTGGCCAGTCTATTTACTGTGGTCAGTCTATTTACTGTGGTCAGTCTATTTACTGTGGTCAGTCTATTTACTGTGGCCAGTCTATTGTCTGTGGCCAGTCTATTTACTGTGGTCAGTCTATTTACTGTGGCCAGTCTATTTACTGTGGCCAGTCTATTTACTGTGGTCAGTCTATTTACTGTGGTCAGTCTATTGTACTGTGGCCAGTCTATTGTCTGTGGCCAGTCTATTTACTGTGGTCAGTCTATTTACTGTGGCCAGTCTATTTACTGTGGCCAGTCTATTTACTGTGGTCAGTCTATTTACTGTGGCCAGTCTATTTACTGTGGCCAGTCTATTTACTGTGGCCAGTCTATTTACTGTGGTCAGTCTATTTACTGTGGCCAGTCTATTTACTGTGGTCAGTCTATTTACTGTGGCCAGTCTATTTACTGTGGCCAGTCTATTTACTGTGGTCAGTCTATTTACTCTGGCCAGTCTATTTACTGTGGTCAGTCTATTTACTGTGGCCAGTCTATTGTCTGTGGCCAGTCTATTTACTGTGGCCAGTCTATTTACTGTGGCCAGTCTATTTACTGTGGCCAGTCTATTTACTGTGGCCAGTCTATTTACTGTGGCCAGTCTATTTACTGTGGTCAGTCTATTTACTGTGGCTAGTCTATTTACTGTGGCCAGTCTATTTACTGTGGTCAGTCTATTTACTGTGGCCAGTCTATTGTCTGTGGCCAGTCTATTTACTGTGGCCAGTCTATTTACTGTGGCCAGTCTATTTACTGTGGTCAGTCTATTTACTGTGGCCAGTCTATTGTCTGTGGCCAGTCTATTTACTGTGGCCAGTCTATTTACTGTGGCCAGTCTATTTACTGTGGTCAGTCTATTTACTGCGGCCAGTCTATTGTCTGTGGCCAGTCTATTTACTGTGGCCAGTCTATTTACTGTGGCCAGTCTATAAGCTGTGGCCAGTCTATTTACTGTGGCCAGTCTATTTACTGTGGCCAGTCTATGAGCTGTGGCCAGTCTATGAGCTGTGGCCAGTCTATGAGCTGTGGCCAGTCTATGAGCTGTGGCCAGTCTATGAGCTTTGGCCAGTCTATGAGCTGTGACCAGTCTATTGTCTGTGGCCAGTCTATTTACTGTGGCCAGTCTATGAGCTCTGGTCAGTCTATGAGCTCTGGCCAGTCTATGAGCTGTGACCAGTCTATTGTCTGTGGCCAGTCTATTGTCTGTGGCCAGTCTATTGTCTGTGACCAGTCTATTGTCTGTGGCCAGTCTATTGTCTGTGGCCAGTCTATGAGCTGTGGTCAGTCTATTGTCTGGGGCCAGTCTATGAGCTGTGGCCAGTCTATGAGCTCTGGTCAGTCTATGAGCTGTGACCAGTCTATGAGCTGTGGCCAGTCTATTGTCTGTGGTCAGTCTATGGGCTGTGGTCAGTCTAGCCTGTTGGCTCTAGGTGTTGTAATCATCAGTTGAACTGTGGAAGCTCCATCTTGGCCAAAGGATCAGCAACACACACACACACATACACACACACACACACACACACACACACACACACACATATATACACACACACACACACACACACACACACACACACACACACACACACACACACACACACACACACACACACACACACACACCATCAACAGGAGACCAACGTGTTGTTTCGTTGTGCCAGAGAGAGACAGAGGTTGTGCAACTCCCCCACACTCCAGTCTCCTTGGCTTCCCTCCTTGTTGTACTGTACGTTCCAGAGGAGTCTGCAATGAGCCCATCCTCCTATAGCTCCTCACACCAGCCTCCTCTGTTTCACTGTCTTGCTGGTTCTCTCATTCTTATTCTCTCTCTCCCCCTCTCCCTCTCTCTCCCCCTCCTCTCTCTACCCTCTCCCTCTCTCTCCCCCCTCCTCTCTCTCCCTTCTCCCCCTCGCTCTCCCCCTCTCCCTCTCCCTCTCGCTTTCTCTCCCTCTCCTCTCGCTCTCTCTCCCCTCTCCCCATCTCCCTCTCTCTCTCTCCCCTCTCACACTCTCTCTCTCTCTCCCCCTCTCCCTAGCGCTTCCCCTCTTTCCCCATCTCCCTCTCTCTCTCCCCTCTCACACTCTCTCTCTCTCCCCTCTCCCTAGCTCTTCCCCCCCTCTCTCTCTCTCCCCTCTCCCTCTCTCTCTCTCCCCTCTCACACGCTCTCTCTCTCCCCCTCTCCCTAGCTCTTCCCCCCTCGCTCTCTCTCCCCTCTCACACTCTCTCTCTCTCTCTCTCCCCCTCTCCCTAGCTCTTCCCCCCCTCTCTCTCTTGCTCCCAGATGTATTTTGTGTGTTTTAAAACCATTATTACCATATCAGTCTATGAGCTGTGGTCAGTCTATTGTCTGTGGCCAGTCTATTGTCTGTGGCCAGTCTATGTGCTCTGGTCAGTCTATGAGCTGTGACCAGTCTATGAGCTGGGGCCAGTCTATTGTCTGTGGCCAGTCTATTGTCTGTGGCCAGTCTATTTACTGTGGCCAGTCTATTTACTGTGGCCAGTCTATTTACTGTGGCCAGTCTATTTACTGTGGCCAGTCTATTTACTGTGGCCAGTCTATGAGCTGTGGCCAGTCTATGAGTTGTGGCCAATCTATGAGCTGTGGCCAGTCTATGAGCTTTGGCCAGTCTATGAGCTGTGACCAGTCTTTTGTCTGTGGCCAGTCTATTGTCTGTGACCAGTCTATGAGCTGTGGCCAGACAATTTACTGTGGCCAGTCTATGAGCTCTGGTCAGTCTATGAGCTCTGGTCAGTTTATGAGCTGTGACCAGTCTATGAGCTGTAGCCAGTCTATTGTCTGTGGCCAGTCTATTGTCTGTGACCAGTCTATGAGCTGTGGCCAGTCTATGAGCTCTGGTCAGTCTATGAGCTGTGGCCAGTCTATTGTCTCTGGTCAGTCTATGAGCTCTGGTCAGTCTATTGTCTGTGGTCAGTCTATGGGCTGTGGTCAGTCTAGCCTGTTGGCTCTAGGTGTTGTAATCATCAGTTGAACTGTGGAAGCTCCATCTTGGCCAAATGATCAGCAAACACACACACACACACACACACACACACACACACACACACACACACACACACACACACCATCAACAGGAGACCAACGTGTTGTTTCGTTGTGCCAGAGAGAGACAGAGGTTGTGCAACTCCCCCACACTCCAGTCTCCTTGGCTTCCCTCCTTGTTGTACTGTACGTTCTAGAGGAGTCTGCAATGAGCCCATCCTCCTATAGCTCCTCACACCAGCCTCCTCTGTTTCACTGTCTTGCTGGTTCTCTCATTCTTATTCTCTCTCCTCCTCTCCCTCTCTCTCCCCCCTCCTCTCTCTCCCCTCCCCTCTCACTCTCTCCCCTCTCCCCCTCTCTCTCTTCCCTCTCCCTCTCTCTCTCCCCCTCTCCCCCTCTCCCCCCCTCTCTCTCTCTCTCCTCTCCTCTCTCCCCCCTCTCCCTCTCTCTCTCTCCCCTCTCTCTCTCCCCCTATCCCTCTCTCTCCCCCTCTCCCTCTCTCTCGCTCCCCTCTCCCTCTCTCTCGCTCCCCTCTCCCTCTCTCTCGCTCCCCTCTCACACTCTCTCTCCCCTCCCCCTCTCCCTAGCTCTTCCCCCCTCTCTCTCTTGCTCTCTCCTCTCTTTCTCCTCCTCCCTTCCTCTCTCAGCATATAAACTTGTATTTAGTTTTGAGTCAAGGCCAGGTTGGTTTCTTCTGCAATTAAGGGCTTTTGTTTTTCAATGGTTCCACTTCCTCCCCTCCCTTCCTCCCCCCATCCCTCGTTCCCTCCCTCCCTCTCTAGTTTCATACTACTCTAATGAACAGAATCGTTGTTTACAGTGGTGCTTTCATCACATTGATATTCTTCAGTCTTCAACACAACGACTGGTTTTAACGTTTGAGGAGAGACAGTGTTATTTCTCCCTCACTGGGTCACTGGGAGCAGGAGTCATGGGACAGCAGGAGTCACCAAGCTATACATATACACCCCAAAATGGCACCCTAATCCATATATAGAGCACTACTTTTGATAATCTAGTGCACTACGTTTGACAAGGGTCTATAGGGCTCTGGCTAAAGGTATTGTACTAAATAGGGAATTTGAGATCCTGCCATCCTGTGGAGCCTGACTGACTGACTGACTGACTGACTGACTGTCAGTTACAAGGGACTGTGTACCTCCTCCACTCTAGAGAACCCCCACTCTGTGTCCTGTCACTCCTCCTCTGTGTCGAAAGACACTCTGTGAACCCTTCACTGTCTCTCTGTTTCAGATTTACAGGAACCCTTCACTGTCTCTCTGTTTCAGATTTACAGGAACTCTTCACTGTCTTTCTGTTTCAGATTTACAGGAACTCTTCACTGTCTTTCTGTTTCAGATTTACAGGAACCCTTCACTGTCTCTCTGTTTCAGATTTACAGGAACTCTTCACTGTCTCTCTGTTTCAGATTTACAGGAACCCTTCACTGTCTCTCTGTTTCAGATTTACAGGAACTCTTCACTGTCTCTCTGTTTCAGATTTACAGGAACTCTTCACTGTCTCTATGTTTCAGATTTACAGGAACTCTTCACTGTCTCTCTGTTTCAGATTTACAGGAACCCTTCACTGTCTCTCTGTTTCAGATTTACAGGAACTCTTCACTGTCTCTCTGTTTCAGATTTACAGGAACCCTTCACTGTCTCTCTGTTTCAGATTTACAGGAACCCTTCACCGTCTCTCTGTTTCAGATTTACAGGAACTCTTCACTGTCTCTCTGTTCCAGATTTACAGGAACTCTTCCTGTCGTGTTGCTCTGTGATTCCTCACACACACTTTTCCATCTTTTTGCCCTGAGGCACCTTTAGTACTTGGAACAGCCATCATCTTAGCTCCCCCGTGATCCGGTGTTTTTTTTAATTTTTTACATCAGACGTACTGAAGTTACCTGAAGAATAGACTTAAAAATGTGTGTCTACTTACGTTTCGGGGCGAGGAGCGAGAGAACAAAGATGTCCAGTGTTTTCCAGAAGGAGGAAGAGGAGGTACAGAGGCTGTACCATGTCTGATGTCACTTGTGTGTGTGTGTGTGTGTGTGTGTGTGTGTGTGTGTGTGTGTGTGTGTGTGTGTGTGTGTGTGTGTGTGTGTTTGTGTTTGTGTTTGTGTTTGTTTGTTTGTTTGTTTGTTTGTTTGTTTAGAGGTTACCTAATCCTGCAGCAGTGGTCTTTAATAAAATAGAGAAGCAGGTCACAGACAGTCTGGGCCAGAGTGGGTAACATCAGAGAGACAGACAGACTGGGCCAGAGTGGGTAACATCAGAGAGATGACAGATAGACTGGGCCAGAGTGGGTAACATCAGAGAGATGACAGACAGACTGGGCCAGAGTGGGTAACATCAGAGAGACAGACAGACTGGGCCAGAGTGGGTAACATCAGAGAGACAGACAGACTGGGCCAGAGTGGGTAACATCAGAGAGACAGACAGACTGGGCCAGAGTGGGTAACATCAGAGAGATGACAGATAGACTGGGCCAGAGTGGGTAACATCAGAGAGACAGACAGACTGGGCCAGAGTGGGTAACATCAGAGAGATGACAGATAGACTGGGCCAGAGTGGGTAACATCAGAGAGATGACAGATAGACTGGGCCAGAGTGGGTAACATCAGAGAGACAGACAGACTGGGCCAGAGTGGGTAACATCAGAGAGACAGACAGACTGGGCCAGAGTGGGTAACATCAGAGAGACAGACAGACTGGGCCAGAGTGGGTAACATCAGAGAGACAGACAGACTGGGCCAGAGTGGGTAACATCAGAGAGACAGACAGACTGGGCCAGAGTGGGTAACATCAGAGAGACAGACAGTCTGGGCCAGAGTGGGTAACATCAGAGAGACAGACAGACTGGGCCAGAGTGGGTAACATCAGAGAGACAGACAGACTGGGCCAGAGTGGGTAACATCAGAGAGATGACAGATAGACTGGGCCAGAGTGGGTAACATCAGAGAGATGACAGACAGACTGGGCCAGAGTGGGTAACATCAGAGAGACAGACAGACTGGGCCAGAGTGGGTAACATCAGAGAGACAGACAGACTGGGCCAGAGTGGGTAACATCAGAGAGACAGACAGACTGGGCCAGAGTGGGTAACATCAGAGAGACAGACAGACTGGGCCAGAGTGGGTAACATCAGAGAGACAGACAGATGGGCCAGAGTGGGTAACATCAGAGAGACAGACAGTCTGGGCCAGAGTGGGTAACATCAGAGAGACAGACAGACTGGGCCAGAGTGGGTAACATCAGAGAGACAGACAGTCTGGGCCAGAGTGGGTAACATCAGAGAGACAGACAGTCTGGGCCAGAGTGGGTAACATCAGAGAGACAGACAGACTGGGCCAGAGTGGGTAACATCAGAGAGACAGACAGACTGGGCCAGAGTGGGTAACATCAGAGAGACAGACAGACTGGGCCAGAGTGGGTAACATCAGAGAGACAGACAGACTGGGCCAGAGTGGGTAACATCAGAGAGACAGACAGACTGGGCCAGAGTGGGTAACATCAGAGAGACAGACAGACTGGGCCAGAGTGGGTAACATCAGAGAGACAGACAGTCTGGGCCAGAGTGGGTAACATCAGAGAGACAGACAGACTGGGCCAGAGTGGGTAACATCAGAGAGACAGACAGACTGGGCCAGAGTGGGTAACATCAGAGAGACAGACAGTCTGGGCCAGAGTGGGTAACATCAGAGAGACAGACAGACTGGGCCAGAGTGGGTAACATCAGAGAGACAGACAGACTGGGCCAGAGTGGGTAACATCAGAGAGATGACAGATAGACTGGGCCAGAGTGGGTAACATCAGAGAGATGACAGACACACTAGGCCAGAGTGGGTAACATCAGAGAGACAGACAGACTGGGCCAGAGTGGGTAACATCAGAGAGACAGACAGACTGGGCCAGAGTGGGTAACATCAGAGAGATGACAGATAGACTGGGCCAGAGTGGGTAACATCAGAGAGATGACAGACACACTAGGCCAGAGTGGGTAACATCAGAGAGACAGACAGACTGGGCCAGAGTGGGTAACATCAGAGAGACAGACAGACTGGGCCAGAGTGGGTAACATCAGAGAGATGACAGATAGACTGGGCCAGAGTGGGTAACATCAGAGAGATGACAGACACACTAGGCCAGAGTGGGTAACATCAGAGAGACAGACAGTCTGGGCCAGAGTGGGTAACATCAGAGAGACAGACAGACTGGGCCAGAGTGGGTAACATCAGAGAGATGACAGATAGACTGGGCCAGAGTGGGTAACATCAGAGAGATGACAGACACACTAGGCCAGAGTGGGTAACATCAGAGAGACAGACAGACTGGGCCAGAGTGGGTAACATCAGAGAGACAGACAGACTGGGCCAGAGTGGGTAACATCAGAGAGATGACAGATAGACTGGGCCAGAGTGGGTAACATCAGAGAGATGACAGACACACTAGGCCAGAGTGGGTAACATCAGAGAGACAGACAGACTGGGCCAGAGTGGGTAACATCAGAGAGATGACAGACACACTAGGCCAGAGTGGGGAACATCAGAGAGATGACAGATAGACTGGGCCAGAGTGGGTAACATCAGAGAGATGACAGATAGACTGGGCCTGAGTGGGTAACATCAGAGAGATGACAGACAGACTGGGCCAGAGTGGGTAACATCAGAGAGATGACAGATAGACTGGGCCAGAGTGGGTAACATCAGAGAGATGACAGACAGACTATGCCAGAGTGGGTAACATCAGAGAGATGACAGATAGACTGGGCCAGAGTGGGTAACATCAGAGAGATGACAGATAGACTGGGCCAGAGTGGGTAACATCAGAGAGATGACAGACAGACTATGCCAGAGTGGGTAACATCAGAGAGATGACAGATAGACTGGGCCAGAGTGGGTAACATCAGAGAGATGACAGATAGACTGGGCCAGAGTGGGTAACATCAGAGAGATGACAGATAGACTGGGACAGAGTGGGTAACATCAGAGAGATGACAGACACTACTAAAGGTCCAGACAGTCATACCCCTCCCACCACTAAAGGTTGAGACAGTCATACCCCTCCCACCACTAAAGGTTGAGACAGTCATACCCCTCCCACCACTAAAGGTTGAGACAGTCATACCCCTCCCACCACTAAAGGTCCAGACAGTCATACCCCTCCCATCACTAAAGGTTGAGACAGTCATACCCCTCCCACCACTAAAGGTCCAGACAGTCATACCCCTCCCACCACTAAAGGTTGAGACAGTCATACCCCTCCCACCACTAAAGGTTGAGACAGTCATACCCCTCCCACCACTAAAGGTTGAGACAGTCATACCCCTCCCATCACTAAAGGTTGAGACAGTCATACCCCTCCCACCACTAAATGTTGAGACAGTCATACCCCTCCCATCACTAAAGGTCCAGACAGTCATACCCCTCCCATCACTAAAGGTCCAGACAGTCATACCCCTCCCATCACTAAAGGTTGAGACAGTCATACCCCTCCCATCACTAAAGGTCCAGACAGTCATACCCCTCCCATCACTAAAGGTTGAGACAGTC
The DNA here is from genome assembly GCF_045791955.1 of Oncorhynchus clarkii lewisi. Lineage (NCBI taxonomy): Eukaryota > Metazoa > Chordata > Actinopteri > Salmoniformes > Salmonidae > Oncorhynchus > Oncorhynchus clarkii. The sequence continues at coordinate 114,703 of NW_027261120.1, forward strand.
ATACCCCTCCCACCACTAAAGGTTGAGACAGTCATACCCCTCCCACCACTAAAGGTCCAGACAGTCATACCCCTCCCACCACTAAAGGTTGAGACAGTCATACCCCTCCCATCACTAAAGGTTGAGACAGTCATACCCCTCCCACCACTAAAGGTTGAGACAGTCATACCCCTCCCACCACTAAAGGTTGAGACAGTCATACCCCTCCCACCACTAAAGGTTGAGACAGCCTTGAACACCGAACACATGACATCTGTGAAGTGGTCTGGGGTCTGCAGCGGAGAAAAGACAGCCCTTCCCTCTCTCCCTGCCTCCCTCCTCTCTCTCTCTCTCTCTCCATCCCTCTCTCCCTGACTCCCTCCTCTCTCTCCCTGCCTCCCTCCTCTCTCGCTCTCTCCATCCCTCTCTCCCTGCCTCCCTCCTCTCTTTCTCTCTCTTTCTCTCTCTCTCCATCCCTCTCTCCCTGCCACCCTCCCTCCTCACTCTCTCTCTCTCATCCCTCTCTCCCTGCCTCCCTCCTCTCTCTCTCTCTCTCCATCCCTCTCTCCCTAACTCCCTCCTCTCACTCTGCCTCCCTCCTCTCTCTCTCTCTCTATCTCTATCTCTCTCTCTTTCTCTCTCACTCACTCTCTCTATCTATCTCTCTCTCTCTCCATCCCTCTCTCCCTGCCTCCCTCCTCTCTCTCTCTCTCTCTCTCTCTCTCTCTCTCCCCATCCCTCCCTCCCTGCTCATCAAATGGAGGCGAGCTAAATAGAGAACACTTGGTGGTGTCTTAACACACTGTACACACACACACACACACACACACACACATACTGTACATGCGCACACACACACACACACACACACACACACACACACACACACACACACACACACACACACACACACACACACACACACACACACACACACACACACACACACACACACACACACACACACATGCTGTACACACATACACATACACATGCTGTACACACACACACACACATACACATGCTGCACACACACATACACACACACACACGCGCGCACCCCCATCCACCCGTCCCTCCATCCATCCGTCTCCCACAGTGTGGTCTGGCTCTGCCCACAGTCTGCCCTCCACGTGTAATTATCTAAGTTTATGGTAGAGAAATGAACATTCAATTCTGTGGCAAGAGCTCTGGTGGACATTCCTGCAGTCAGCGAGCCAATTGCACTCTCCCTCAGAACTTGAGACATCTGTGACATTGTGTTGCTTGACAAAACTGCACATTTTAGAGTGGCCTTTTATTGTCCCCAGCACAAGGTGCTGGCCTTGATATGCCACACCTGTCAGGTGGATGGATTATCTTGAGAAAGGAGAAATGCTCACTAACAGGGATGTGAACTCATTTGTGCACAACATTTGAGAGAAATATTTTTTTTTTGTGTGTACGGAACATTTCTGGGAGCTTTTATTTCAGCTCATGAAACATGGGACCAACACTTTACATGGTGTGTTTATATTTAAATTCAATACACATGGACACTCACCCTCAATTCAACCATTCAATTAAGATTAAGTCAATAGCACGACATGTCAGTTTTGGGGGATATATGAAGACAAATAGCTGGGAGAATCAGAGACAAGCATGGTGAATGTGTGTGTGTTTGTGTTTAGTGTGACCTGATTAAAGACATCTGCTTGTTTGGGGCCCAGGGAGGGAGGTATATGAGTGTCTGTAGTAGTGGGAGGTGTGGGAGGGAGGTGTGGGAGGGAGGTGTGGGAGGTGTGCCTCTCTCAGAAGCTGTTTACAGTTAAAACCTGCCTCCTCCTCCACCTCTCCTCCTCCTCCACCTCTCCTCCTCCTCCACATCTCCTCCTCCACCTCTCCTCCTCCTCCACCTCTCCTCCACCTAGCCTGTCTTCCACCTCTCCTCCTCCTCCTCTCCTCTCCTCCTCCACCTCTCCTCCTCCTCCACCTCTCCTCCTTCTCCACCTCTCCTCCACCTAGCCTCTCCTCCTCCACCTCTCCTCCTTCTCCACCTGTCCTCCTCCTCTCCTCCACCTGTCCTCCTCCTCTCCTCCTCCACCTCTCCTCCACGTCTCCTCCTCCACCTCCACCTCTTCTCCTCCTCCACCTCTCCTCCTCCAACTCTCCTCCTCCTCCTCCTCTACTCCTCTCCTCCTCCACCTCTCCTTCACCTCTCCTTCTCCTCCTCTCCTCTCCTTCCACCTCTCCTCCTCCTCCACCTCTCCTCCTTCTCCACCTCTCCTACACCTAGCCTCTCCTCCACCTCTCCTCCATCTAGCCTCTCCTCCTCCACCTCTCCTCCACCTCTCCTCCTCCTCTCCTCCTCCTCTCCTCTCCTCCTCTCTGCCTCTCCTCTCTTCCTCCACCTCTCCTCCTCCTCTCCTCCTCCACCTCTCCTCCTCTCTCCCTCCCTCCCCCTTCTCTCCCTCTTCCTCTCTCTCTCCATCATTCTCCCTCCCTCACTCCCTCTCTTTCTCCCTCCCTCTCTCTCCTCCTCTCTGCTGGGTAATATACAGTGTGTTTCAAGTCTAACCCTGACACCCAGCAGAGAGGGAGAGAGAGAGGGAGAAAGGGGAGGGAGGGAGAGAGAGAGGGAGAGGAGAGGAACGGGCTACGCTCGCACACCTTCTCTCCCTCTTCCTCTCTCTCTCCATCATTCTCCCTCCCTCACTCCCTCTCTTTCTCCCCTCCCCTCCTCCCTCTCTCCCTCTCTGCTGGGTAATATACAGTGTGTTTCAAGTCTAACCCTGACACCCAGCAGAGAGGGAGAGAGAGAGGGAGAAAGGGGGAGGGAGGGAGAGAGAGAGGGAGAAGGAGAGGAACGGGCTACGCTCGCACACCTAAACGCATGCAGATGTGCCTCAGATTCCTCTTGAGTTGACATAGTTTCTGTCTTGTCAAAGGTTCTTTTTTATTTTTCTGTGTTATGGGAAATATGTTTTCCTGCACCTTATTTGTGGAAAAATCTTCTAAAT